>NW_012108075.1:768004-821795 GCF_000951045.1 Mandrillus leucophaeus
ATTCTACCATTCGTGACATGAATAAACCCAGAGGACATGTTCCACATAAAATAAACCGGACATAGAAAGATAAATATTGTATGGTCTCACAGGTGGAGTCTAAAAAAGTCAAACTCATAGAAACAGTAAGTAAAATATCAGTTTCTAGGGATGGGAAGTGGTTGGAGGAGGGAGGATCAAGTTGGGCAGGGGAGATAATGATCAAAGGGTACAAAGCTTCAGTTACAATATTAATAAGTTCTGGGGATCTAATGTGCAGTGTAGTGACTATAGTTAATAATACTATATTGCATATTTCAAATTTGCCTAGAGAGTAGATATTAAGTGTTCTCACCACACACAAAAAGATAACTATGTGAGGTGATGGATGTGTTAATTAGTTCCATTGCTATAATAATTTAAATGTTTACATATATGAGGTCATCACATTGTACACCTCTAATATATACAATTTCTATTCATCAATTATACCTCAATGAAAATAGAAAAGAAAACACAAGATTTCGGAATTGTCTTCAGATACATCTGCAAAACAAATAGCATTCAGGGCATAGGAGCAAGTTCTTGTTAGAACAATTGTAATCCCTTGGGCATGGGCTTTTTGGGGTGACTGAGTCATGAACTTGGCCAAGCCCTCACACACAGTTCAAAACAACTGTTCTTTGAAGTGGTAGATTTTCAGGAACATTTCTTCCTTCATTTATAGGCTTTCAGAGATAAAAATCTGTTGGATGTCACGCAGCTTACCCTTTCAAAGTTCCTCAAGGACCCTGGGGAATGCAGCCATCTGGAATTTGCTGTCATGCTGTGATTTCTGCAGGTTTGTTTAACTTTTAATCTCTCCAGTCACATCTTTTATTATTCACTCTGTGCATAATTTTTGCATTATATAGTCCTTTTTTAAACAGTGAGCTAAAATTGCTCAATTTAATCACAAATGTGGCTCTAAAAGACTTAATGTCTTAAAAGTTATTTCCCTCCTTTCTCATGTTGAAAAAAAATGTGGCTGTACCAGATTTGCTGCTCACAAATCAATCCTATCCTCCTAAAGAATGCAGCATAAAGCAGAATTTAATGAGAGCTAGGTACTTTTAGAATTAATTACTAGCATTTAACATAGCTTTGATTTCTCTATTTACTTGCTATCTGTATTTTTGTTGGTGTTAAAGCCCATTCATTTTAGCTGTTTCTCATATTTGTAAACCACAGAATATTAAGACCAGAAAAAAGTTGCAGTTTACATAATTATGGACAGGATATCTACTTTAAACATGAGTTTCCTAAAGATTAATTCACTACCAGGTAACCTGTTTGCCTAAAACTCAATCCTTTTAAAAAATTGTGGCACATTTTGTCTCTCTTTTCTTTATAGTAGCTCTCTTTTTAATAATTTTAATCCCAAGGTCACTTTCTAGTCCCTGCAAAAAAAAGATTCCATCAGTTTCTCGATGTTGCCACCACAATTTGGGGGGCCTGCACTTAGTATTTCTGCTTTACCCCTCACACATGTAGATTTGCCTAACCCCATGTAAGTACTTGCATATTAAGTCATGGTCTTTTCTGTTTCCACTTCTTTATTTGTCAAAGTCATGTATTCAATTATCTCACTGTTTCATTCCTTTATATACTAGTTCTCCCATGTTTCTACTCATATCATTACAATTTTATTCCTAAGGATGGATACTATGATTTGTCACAAGCCATGAGCAGAATCCTACTCCAAGCTGAACAGAATGCTCAAGGTCACCACTATGCTGTACATCTGACTCAAAGCATTTCTCCTGTCTTTCCTCAACTGCAAGATGTTGCCAGCTTTGACTTATTTTACATCCCACTCCTTCCCGGTTACTTTGATTGATATTTTTATCGCAGAGCTCTAGACAGGCAACTGAAAAAAACTGAAAACTGAAAAAAAAAAAACAAAAAAAAAAAAAACCAGCTTCTAGGCAAACATACTCTAGAACAACCAAAAAAAGCCAAACTGTGAAGACTGGAATAAATAATCCTTCATTTGAAACCATATATGGACATCCAACAGAAACAATAGCAAACAGGGAAACATGACCTCTACAAATGAAAAAAGCAAGAGCCAGTGATTGAATGCATAATCTTTCAAATAAAAATTTAAAAATAGCAATTCTAATAAAACTCAGCAAACTCCAAGGAAACACAGAAAATCAACTCAAAAACTTAGAAAAATTTAACAAAGGAACTGAAATACTTTTGAAAACCAAACATAAATTTGGGAAAGGAGTAAGATATTTGTTGAACTGAAAAAAAAAAAATGCTCTGAGCAGCATAATGGATCAAGTAGAAGACAGGCTATTGGAAAATATAATCGGATAAAAAAATTTAAAACATATGGAAAGAAACAAAATCATCTGCAAGATACACAGATATAACCTTATATACACAGAATAACCTTAAAAGAAAATCTAGAAGTTATTGGCATTCAAGAGGGATTTGAGGAAGATCAAGAAAATATTCACAGAAATATTAACAGAAAACTTTCCAAACCTAGAGAAATATATAAATATCCAGGTACAAGAGGTCAGAGATTGCCAGACAGATTTAACCAAAATAAGACTACTCCAAGGCATACAACAATCAAAGTCTCAAAGAGGAAGGGCAAAGAGAGGATCCAAAAAGTAGGAAGGGGGAAAAAAGAAAGCTAAACAAGGAGAGTAAAGATCACCTGAAGACCATGAAGTGGACCACCAAGAGACAAAACTCCTTAATCTGAGAAATTTAGAAGTAATTGGACTTCCCTTTTATATAAAGTAGGCATCTGGTTCTAGATTTCTTTCCCAAAATTCATGAGTAACTAGAATTTTTATACATCTCTGGAATACATGCTTATCAAAACTCATTGTGCAATCCTTGCTGACATTAAGGCATGAAAATTTCTACAAACGTAATGATTTATATGGACCTATGTGACTAATATGGTCGAAATTACCCTTAAGCTCCTGCTTTAAGGTCCTTAAACACCCCTAAGGAAAAATTCACCCTGGCACTCTCAGTTCTTCCTTGCTTAGATGGCCCAACTCACACTTCTGCAGTGTTCTTTCTTTCTAGTAGAACTATCCTTTTTCAAACCTACACTGTTAGTAAATTCTTCTTACCAATCCATGAATTGACCACTTTCTGATGCCAGGGGTCTGAAACATCAGCAAGTACAAACAACACATAAAGGAGCTTTGATTTGTCGGGCAAAATGCTTCTCAATGGAAACTAATATAGACCAGGAGAGAGTGTGGCAAAATATTCAAAATGCTGAAGGAAGAAAATCTGCCAACCAAGGTTACTGTATCCAGCAGATCATTCTTCAAATATGTAGGAGAGGTAAAGTCTCTTTCCCAGAAAAATAAGAATAGAGGGTTTTTCATCACCACTAGACTTGTCTACATAAAAACTAAAGAGTATTCTTTCATCTGAAAGAAAAAAATTCCTAACATGCAAAAAGAAAACTTTCGAGGCTCTAAAGAAAACTCAATGAAAAAGGTGAATATAACAGCAAACTATGAATACTTTAATACCGTAATTGTGGGGTGTAATCCACTCATATCATTAGTATCAAGACTAAAAAATAAACCTAACAAAAATAACAGTAAACTACAACAACCTGTTAAGAAATAAACAACATAAGAAGATGGTAATTGAGACAATAAAAAGTCAAAATGTGGGAAGGATTGGGTTAAAATGTAAAGTTCTTAGTTTTCCTTTTGTTTGTTCTTTTTTTCTCATCAGATTGATCTTGTCATCTGCTCAAAATGACTTGTTATATCTATAAGACTCTTTTTTCTAATATCGTTGTAACCACAAAGCAAAATCCTGTAATAAATACAGTAAAAATAAAAAAGCAAAAAATTAAACATACTGCCAGAGGAAAATCACTTAACCACAAAGGAAGACAGAAATAAGAGAAGAATGGAACAGAAGGATTACAAAACAACCAAAGAACCAGCAACAAATGGTGGTAGTAAATTGTTTCCTATCAATAATATTATCAAATGTAAGTGAAGTAATAGTTCCAGTTAGAAGATGGAGTGTCCAAATGGATGGAATAACGAGACGTAACTATATGTGTGTATTAGAAATCCACTTCAGCTATAAAGACACATGTATACTAAAAGTAAAGGAATGGGGAAAAAAATCACATGCAAATAGAAATCAAGAAAGATTAAAAGTGGTTATACTTGTAACAGATAATATAGCCTTGTTAAAAGAGAATAAAAGTTCACTATATAATAATAAAGCAATCAGATCAGCAAGAGGATATAACAGTTATGAATATATATGCATCCAACACCAGTCATACTAAATATATAAAACAAACATTAATGATAGAAAAAGACATAGACTAACATACCTTAATATTAGGGGACTTCAATATCCCACCATAATTAATGAAAAGATCATCCCAATAGAAATTTGTCAAAGAAACATGGAGTTAAATTAGATCAAATGGACCTAACTGATAATTATAGAACATTTTATCCAACTACTGCAGAACACATGTTCTTCTAATCAGTGCATGAAACATTCTCAGGACAGATCATATGTTAGCTCACAAAATAAGTTTCAGCAATTTCAGAAACGTCAAAATCATATGAAGTATACTTTCTGACTATTGGAATAAAACTAGAAATCAATAATAAGAAAACCTGTTAACACTATGCAAACACATGTACATTAAACAACATGTTCCTGAACAATAAATAGCTCATGAAGAAATTAAGAAGAAAATCAAAAAATTTCTTGAAACAAATGAAATAGATCATACAAAAATATAGAGAAAACAGAAAAATCAGTATAAAAGGTAAGTTGATAGCAACAAATCCTTTATTAAAAAAAGTGGAAATATTTTAAATAAGCAACCTATTGATGTGGCTTAAGAAACTAGAAAGTCAAGAACAAACAAAACCCAGATTAATACAAGGAAAAAATGATAAATATCAGGGCATAAATAAATAAAAATTGAAACTAAAAGATAATTTTAAAAGGCCAATAAAGTTGTTTTTCTAAAAAAAGTAAGTGATATTAACAAAACTTTAGCTAGACTAAGAAGAAAAGAGAGAAGACTCAAATTAGTAAAATCAGAAACAAAGGAGGAGACATAATGACTAATATCACAGAGATACAAAGCATCATTAGAAAGTATTATGAACAAATATACACCAACACATTGTAAAACTTACAAAACACTGATAAATTTCTGGATATATACAACCGACCAA
Organism: Mandrillus leucophaeus; assembly: GCF_000951045.1. Lineage (NCBI taxonomy): Eukaryota > Metazoa > Chordata > Mammalia > Primates > Cercopithecidae > Mandrillus > Mandrillus leucophaeus. Next base: position 773,245 of record NW_012108075.1, read on the forward strand.
GATTGAACCAGGTGGAAATAGTAAACCTGAACAAACCACTGACTAGTAACAAGATGAAAGCATTAATAAAAGTTTTTCCATCAAAGGAAATCTCAGGACCTAATGGCTTTGATGCAGAATTATACCAAATATTTTAAAAAGAACTAATATTAATTTTGCTCAAACTACTCTGAAACTTTTAGAGGAAGAAATACATTTAAATTCATTCTATGAGGCCAGCATTATCCTAACAACCAAACAAAAACTAAAGCAACAAAGTCACAAAAAAAGAAAATCACATGTCAATATCTGTGATGATTATAAAAATAAAATTCCTCAAGAAAATATTAGTAAACCAAATATAACACATTAAAATATTATTCCCCATGTGCAAGTGGGATTCATACCAGGAATGCAAGGATGAATCAACATATGCAAATCAATAAATGTGACACATCCCATCTGGAACAGGAATTAAAAGAAATTAAAGACTGTGTAAGCAAAAACTCAGTTGTATGTAAGAAAATCCCATTCCCCTTAAGGAAGGGAAAGGGCTGGAGTCCTTTAAAATTAACTGCTGGTTTTTCTCTCTGTGGCTAGTGAGCCTTATCTCTCCCTTTCCCAGGCATTGTGAAGACTCTATTTCTCTAGCTGTGCCAATGCAAAGTCACTAGACAGATAATCTCAAGTCGTAAAACATGTTGTTCCTTGAAAAGTAAGAAATAATGTAATGCATGTCTTAATTGAATAACTGCCTTTGTTTCTCGCTTTTGTAATATGCTTCCTGCTACACAGATCTCCCCCGACCTCACAAAATGCTTAAAAGGTAGCTTGACTCTTTTTTCGGGGCTTAGTCCTTTGGATATTAATCCAATTGGGTCGGTGCATCTAAATAATTAAATAATTCTTCCTCAACCCCTCGGTCTCTCTGATTCCCTAATTATCCTGCTGCACATCAACAGGGTCAAACACACAAACCAGATGATCATTTGAACAGATGCTGAAAACTCATTTGACAAAATACAACATCCCTTTATGAAAACAATCAACAAACTCAGTATAGATGAAACATACCTCAAAACAACAAAAGCCATATGCGACAAACCCACATCTCACATTATACACTGAATGGGAACAAATTACAAACATTTTCGTTTAGATTTGAAATGGATCAAGGATGTCCACTTTTACCACTTTTTAGTAGTAACTAAAAAGTAACACTTTAGTAACAATTCCATGTTAGAAGAAGATTTAGCCAGAGCAATTAAGAGAAAAAAAAAAAAATGAAGGACATCCAAATTAGGAAGACAAAAAATGTCCAATTATTCCTGTTTACGGATAATATGATGATGCTAAAAAGAGTTCTAATTCTTGAAACAAAAGCTCAACATGCACCAAAATAGAACCTGTTGAAAATGTAAACTTCACAGGGCCTATAAAATCATAACACAATGAAACAAACCAAACCCAAGTAGGCTATAACATGATGAATGGAACAGTACCTCACATCTCAACATTTACCAAGCATTTAGGGAATTGTATCAGTGACTGCTGGAAATGGAATACAAGAATTAATGTTCCAGGAATTAATAATGATCTTCAGAAAAGCTTATGGCTTTATCCACAGGCTTTTGTCATTTTAGTATTAAAGGCAAAACAATGGAGAAACTATGGCTCATTCCTCTTTCCTTGAATGGGTGTTTGCACGTTTCAACAGGTTGGAAGGTTACCTTAAATGCCAGCTCATTAGTTGTGTGAGAGTGATCATACACTGGTATTAAATGAAGAGTTGAGGCTTCCAGTACAGTACAGGCTGTGCTGGAAACATAGTGGCATTAGTTTCTGGGGGGTCTCAGGGAACTTACAATCATGGTGGAAGGTGAAGGGGGAGACATCACATCACATAGTTCAGAGCAGGAGAAAGAGACAGAGGTGGGAGATGCTACACACTTTTAAACAACTGGATCTCATGAGAACTGTATTATGAGAATAGCACTAAAAAGATGGTGTTAAACCAGTCGTGAGAAATGACCCCCATGATCCAATTCCATCCCACCATGTCCTACCCCCAGCTTGGGGATTAAATTTCCACAGGAGATTTGGATGGAGACAGGGATCCAAACCATATCAGATGATTTAGTATATAAAAGTATGTATGTAATACATCACATACATATAATTAAAAACAAAAACTATATATTTATCTCAATAAATGCACGAGAAACATTCAATAAAATCCAGCTTCCCTTTCTGAAAAGAAAAAACCCTCAACCAAGTAGGCATAGAAGGGACTTACCTCAAACTAATAAAAGCCATGTATGACAAACCCATAGTAATCATCATACTGAATAGGGAAGGTTGAAAGCATTGCCCCTAAGAACTGGAATAAGTCAAGGGTGCTCACTTTCACCACTTCCGTTCAACACAATAATGTAAGTACTAGCTAGAGTAATCAGGCAAGATAAAGAAATGGTATCCAAATTGGAAAAGAGATATTCAAATTATCGCTGTTCACTGAAGATAGGATCATACACCTAGAAAATCCTCAGAACTCTGCCAAAAGATTTCTAGATTTAATAAATGGATTCATTAAAGTCTCAGGTTACAAAATCAATGTATACAAATCAGTAGCACTGCTATACATCAACAATGACCAAGCTGAGAATCAAATCAAAAACTCAATTCCTTTAAAAATAGCTGCAACAAACAAACAAAAAACAACAAAAAAGAAACAAAACAAAAAACAACCTAGGAATATACTTGACAATGAAAGTGAAGGATATCTAAAAGGAGAAGCACAAAACACTGCTGAATGAAATTGTAAATGACACAAACAAATGGAAATACATCCCACACTCATGGATTAGAATAATCATTCTTGTGGAAGTTATATTCCCCAAAACAATCTACAGATACAACACACTTCCTATCAAAATAATAACATCACTTTTCACAGAATTAGAAAAAAATTTCTAAAATCCGTATGGCACCAAAAAGGAGCCCACATCGCCAAAACAATTCTAAGCAAAAAGAACAAACCTGGAGGCACTACCTTACTGGACTTCAAGTTAAAATACAAGACTATAGTTATTAAAACAGTTTGGTACTGTCATAAAATCTGTCACATAGACCAGTAAAACAGAACAGAAAACTTGGAAATATAGACAAATAACAACCAACTGGTCTTCGACCAAGCACACAAAAATGTAAACTGGGGAAGGACACCCTATTTAATAAATGGTGCTATCAAAACTGGCTAGCCACATGTAGAAGAATGAAGCTGGATCCCTTAAGCAAAAATTAACTCAAGATGACCAAAGACTTAAACCTAAGACCTAAAACCATAAAAAAATTCTAGAAGATAACCTTGACAAAACTCTTCTGCACATTGGCCAAGGCAAAGAATTCATGACTAAGACTCCAAAAGTAAATGGGACAAAAATGAAAATAAATAAATGAGAACTGGTTAAATTTAAAAAGACCCTGTATGGTAAAATATAATTATCAGAATAAACACACAACCCATGGAAAGGGAGAACATGTTTGCAAACTAGGCATCTGACAAAGAACTAGTATTCAAAATCTACAAGGAACTCAAACAACTCAGCAAGGAAAAAACAAATAATACTATCAAAAAGTGGGCAAATGACATAGACATTTCTCAAAAGAAGATATAAAAATGGCCAAGAAACATATGAGAAAAAAATGCTCAACAGCACTAATTATCAGATAAATACTAATTAAAGCTACAGTGAGATGCCACCTTACTCCTGCAAAAATGATCATTATTAAAAAGTTAAAAAACAATACATTTCATCATGGATGTGGAGAAAAGGGAACCCTTGTATACTGTTGGTGGGAATGTAAATTAGTATAACCTCTATGGAAAATGGTATGGAGATTCCTTAAATAACTAAAAGTAAATCTACCATTTGATCCAGCAATCTCACTACTGGGTATCTATCCAAAGGAAAATAAATCATTGTATGAAAAAGACACATGTATACATATGTTTATTGTAGCCCAATTCACAATTGCAAAGAAATGGAATCAACCTAAGTGACTATCAACCAATGAGTAGATAAAGAAAATGTCATGTATGTGTACACCATGGAATACCACTAAGCCATAAAAAGGAACAAAACAATGTCTTTTTCAGCAACTTGGATGGAGCTGGAGGCCACTATTCTAAGTGATGTCACTCGGGAATTTAAAGCCAAACACTGTCTATTCTCTCTTCTAAGTGGGAGCTAAGCTATGAGTACACAAAGGCATACAGAGTGATATACTGGGCTTTAGAAACTCAGAAGAGGGACAATGGGAGGGGGCTTGATATAAAACTACACACTGGGTACAATGTACATTACTCACATGACAGGTGCACTAAAATCTCAGAATTCACCACTATATAATTCATCTATGTAACTAAAAACCACGTGTACACCCAGCTCTATTAAAACATTTTTTAAGTATTTTTAAAAAGAAAAACCTAAAACCTCAGCCAGGAAAAAAAAAAAAAAAGAAAAGAAAAAAGAAAAAAAACTATTAGAACCAATACATTCAGTAAAGTTTTAGGATGCAAAATCAACAAGCATTTATATACTGCATTAGCGAAAAAAATGAAAAAGAAATCGCTTCCATTTACAATAGGTGCAAAAATGTAAAATACCTAGGGATAAATTTAACCAAAGGAATTAAATATCTTTACAATAAAAACTATAAAACACTGATGAAAAAATTTTAATATCATAGACAAAAAACAGAAAGATATCTCAAGTTCATGAATTGAAATAATTAATATCGTTAAAATGTCAATACCACCTAAAGCGGTCCACAAATTTAATGCAATTTCTATCAAAAGACCAATACAATGACACTCTTCACATAAACAAAACAAAATCTAAAATTTATATAGAACCACAAAGGATCCTAAATCACCAAAGCATTCCCGAATAAAAAGAATAAAGCTGATGACATCATATTATCTGACTTCAAAATATACTACAAAGCCATAGTAAACAAAACAACATGGTACTGGCATATAAACAGACACATAGACATATAAGCATATAGATAGAACCCATAGAATTGGGTTCTCTATTTTGGGACATTTTAAGGAGGGAACAGAAGAGAAGATCAGAGTAATGCTATGTGATAAAAACAAACTAGAGAACCCAGAAATAAATCTAGACATTTACAGTCAATTTACTTTTCACAAAGACAGTAAGAACATATTTTACATTGCAGAAAGGTCTGATCAGTGGACTCATCAGAATACATGCATTTGTTGAATAAGTCTACCATCCTATATAGTAACAGCTGTGTCATCCCAAAATAACTACAATAGTAATATCAAAGGTCACTAATCAGAAAGTACTGTGACAGATATATTAATAATGTAAAGTTTGAAATATTGCAGCAACTGTAAAATGTGGCACAGACACAAGGTGAGCACCTGCTTTTGAAAAATGTTCCTAATAGAGTTGCTGAATGCAGGATCACCACAAATGATCAGTTTGTGAAAAATGCAATATCTGCAAAGTGTGAAAAAGCAAAGTGCAGTAAAACAAAGTATGTTTATATATCTTCAACTTATTAAATAATGCCTGTTTTTTTTCCAAATGTTTGTACTGGTTACATGCTGGTGCAGGTATCCCTGACAGACACTCCCCAAATGGGTGCTTAAAATTCTCATGCTTCATGCCGTCACCAGTATTTGAAACTGTAAAACATTAAAAATTTTAGCCAGGGTGTGCTGGGCACAGTGGCTCACACCTGCAATCCCAGCACTTTGGGAGGCCTAAGTGGGCCGAAAGTTCGAGACCAGCATGGCCAACATAACGAAACCCTATCTCTACTAAAAATAGCAAAACAAATTAGCCAGGCATGGTGCTTCACACCTGTAATCCCAGCTACAGTCTGAGTCACCAGAATCACTTGAACCTGACAGGTGGAGGCTGCAGTGAACCAGGACTGTGCCACTGCACTGTAGCCTGGGTAACAGAGTGAGACTCTGTCTCAAAAAAAAAAAAAAAAAGATAGTTAGGCATATTATTTTAATTTATTTATCTATCTAATTATGAATGAAGTTGAACACAATGTTGTATGCTTGTTGGCTATTTGAATAATCCTGTTTGTGGTAGTGTTTATTATATTATTCTCCCTAATTGCCACTGCCTTCATGCCCATATTAACCTTGCTTATCCTTTGTTACACTGCTGTTACACAGAAGCGTCTATTTTGGAAGACAAAATAGCACCCTTCCACCAAGATGTCTAAATCTTAATCCCCAAAACTTGCTGATATGTTGTAATACATGTCAAGGGGGAATTAGAGTTGCCAATCAGCTGACTTGACAATAGGAAAATTATCCTGTATCTTCTGGGTGGGCCCCATGTAATCCTAAGAGTCCTTAAAAGGGTAAGAAGGAAGGGAAGATCAAACTGACATGTTGTGAAAAGGACTACACTCACTGTTGCTGGATTTGAAGATAGAAGAGGTGATTTTGAGCCGAGAAATACAGCCTTCCTCCAGAAACTGGAAAAGGCTCAGAAACGGATTATTCCCTAGAATATCCAGAAAAACATATAGCCCTCCTGTCACCTTGATTTTTTAATCCAATGAGACTTGTGTTGGATTTTAAATCTACAGAAATTAATGCAACAAGTCTGTGTTGTTTTAAGCAATTAAGTAGGTACTAATAGGTTAATCTACTGGTGATGACAGTATAAACTATTAACAGGAGTGTGTATCATTTTTGTTCTGGATACCTTCTTGTTTTATCATTTTGTTTTTCATATATCATGGTCATGTTTGGGGGAGAAAGAGCATTTTTGAAACAAGTTACTTGCTCATCTTCACTAGGATTATGATAATCATTCTTCCACTATATCTTCTGCAGTTGTGAGATACGTAACTTGGGTGTTATTTTCCTCTGATGTATTCCTTTTGAGAAGACAATCATCTGCATTTTTTTCCGTGTAACCTGGTTATGTTGACCTCTTGCTTGGGTACCAGTACTTCCTGCCCTCCTTCAACTTAGCTTTTGCTTTCAGGCTCAAACATCTATTTGATAGCATATCCTTTACATTTTTTTTTCTTGTGAGTGAATTCAGTAATAAGTATGAATTCATTTGCTTACAAGTGAACAATTATCTGCGGTTTAAAGATAATCTTGCCTTTCTTTACTTCCCTGAGCTGCGCAATAGCATACAGAGGCCATTTTTCAATTAGACTAATAACTAATCGAATACAGCATTCAATGTATTGTACTACTGCCAAGATCAATTTCAGCATATTTCATGTTCTATACTTAGTACATATCACATCCTTTAAATTTCTATTTTCAAAATTTATATTGTACATTTCCTCAGGACACAGGCAGTATCTGTATAAACAACCGCAGTAACTGTGTCATGTGAAACATTTCAAAAATATATTAATACTTATTCTGATACTCCCATTTGTTTGCTTCTTAAACCAGTCAGTCTTTTATGTAACCACTTTGCAACACTGTCTCAGTCTTCAAGAGCTTGTTCACCAATTGCTCTCACTGTACAATCTACGCCTTAATAATATGACTCCACATGCTTTATTGGATCTGGGATCCCTCTAGAAGAATCACTCCAGCCTGACTTTTTACATTTTTCTTTGGGTAATAATTACACTCTTGGCTCTAGTAATACCTAGGACATTTTTTTTTAAATATCTTCAAAAGCAACTAGATCCAGGTTCATTTATTTATCTCTTTCATATCTACCTACTCTGTTCTCTAAGATCTTAAATGTTGTGCTAAGGAATTTTCTCTCTTCCTCCGGTTTAACTATAGCATATTTTCCTTTACAATTGTTTTATGCCCATGTTACTTCACACTGCCCCTATTTTGAAGGTAAAACTAATTAAACATGTTTTTAAAGCAAATTCCACTATTATTTGACTTCATAAGAAAATCCAGTTTCTAGAAAAAGACTCTACTGTGCACACATGTTTCAAATTCCTATTTTAGTCTTTGGTTTGTAATAACTTCAATACATTTTTTTCTTTAATGAATCCAAGGAGAAGGCATGCTCCCTTCATAATTAAGACTCCTGTTACTTTCTGATGTTTTCTTTATTAAACTCTACCTCTATGAATGGTAGTGACAGTCTAGCAATCTGAAATTTAAATCTAAGGATGATACTTATGTGATTAAGACATTCAGAATAAATAGAGGCCTACGTTGTAGATGGTAGATACTTAGCATGGGTTAGCTACATGAATCCCACAATTTAGTTTGTATAGTTTAGTTGGACAATGGAAGTAAAAACAACAGAAATTACAAATTTAGATGGTGAACCTAATACCTCTTACCAATCAACGAAAATAGCTATGAAAGAGAAAAAGAAATAAACCTAGGTTTATTTGCTTTTGAAGAGATTTCAAAAGAAAGGTATCTTGGGTACTGCTAGAGCCAGAAATGTAATTGTTACCCAATAAAAAAAGTAAGGCTGGGATATTTCTTTCAGACAGATTCCATATCCAAGCACTTTTTATTTAAAAGCATGGACATTAATTATTCGTTCATAGGACTTTCTATTTAAAGACATAAATCTGTGCAAAATTTAGCTTATGTATGATCCTGGACTCCAACCTGGCTGAAAAATGCAATAAACACAAGAAAACACTACCCTTCCCACCAGTGCATGAAAATTCTGAGGCCAAACAAAAGAAAAGTTAACTAGAAGTTGGGGAAGCTGATTATGGGAAGTGTGTTTCAATCAGAGAAATGGTATGTGCATTGTTGCTGAGTATGAAACATAATTCATCCAAAACAACGCAGCATGGCTAGACTGTAGATTACATATTACAACTGGGAGCAGGAAACAAGGTGAGGATAAAGAGACAGGACAGTAAAAGAAATGTCCCATGGGTCTAATAAATCATGTTAAAAAATTACTTCTTTAATTCAGTATTAATGGGATGACCACAATGAAATATTTTAAGCAAGGAGTAAAAGATGTCTCTATTAAATAGATTATTCTGGCTGCTCCATGAGAAATGGATTGAACACATATCTGTAAGTCAAGAAGGTTCACTGAGGAACTGTCAGAATCATCCAGGCAAAAGATGGCTGTGATGTTTTAAAAACATATAGTAAAGAGGGAAAATTATTAGACGAATTTGGGAGGTATTAAGTAAATAAAAACCACAAGACCTGAGAAAATGCTAGCTTATCACAGCACTGAATCATATTGTAATAGAATTGTTTACTATTCAATGACTCTCACTAGACTGAAAGCTATGTGACAGCAATGGAGCAGATATCTACAAATGGTTTTGTCTAGATTAGATTAACAATGGGTAACATGTAAGTAAAGTCATTGAGAAAATTAAAAGGAAGGAGCTTCTGGTTAGAGGTTGCAATATTTGTGTTTTCAGAAATTGAATCTTTTTTGTGATAAATTCTTGGATTACCAAAAAAGGCTATAGCTAGTAACAGTAATGAAGCATGAAAGTGTTTAGGAGAGAAGAGATGTAATGATGGATGATAGAAAAAATGATTTATATATACAGGGAATATTTCCTTCTGGATTTTTCTAAAAGTATTTTAGGTAGAAACTCTGAATTGAGGCACCGATAAGTGCAATAAAATTCACATAGTATTTGTCTTAGAGAATGTGTATGAGAAACAATAGACTAAAATATTCCAAGCTTCTTTTGTCTCCACATAAACATAAACCACCAGAGACAGGGAAGGATGTACGCAAATACAGTAAAAACAAATAATGCACCAATACCTCAGTGAGGAAAGCCATTTTCTTCTTACAGAGTGTCTTTGAATTACTTCCAGGACATTTAAGTAAATGAGAGGCACATGCTTTGTTTCAACTTTTTCATCAGGCATTTAGTTCTTATGGTGATATAAGTAGTCATTTGAATATAGTTTGTTATGCTAATAGAAAAAAACAGTCCTCTCAACAGCCTAGGAATGCACTTATTCATTTTTATTTTTATACTATTTCCGATGACAGCCAAAGTCAAACTAGCTTTAGTTTAGAAAGGACCCAAGATAGAGTCTATTTTAGCAAGCAAATGAACTGGCTTCATTGGTACGTGTCAAACTGTGTCTCTTCTAAATGATTTTCAAAAACTGGTTCATTAACTTGTTTTTGGAAATTGTGTGCTGAATGATGTGATATCAATGACTTAGAACTGCTTACTTGGTTCATTAGCATATCATCTGGGAAAGCGGAATTGTCTTAAATGAAATGGCTTTAGTTCAACTATCCTTAGGGCTTATTATGTGCATATAAATGTGTGTGTGTGTGTGTGTGTGTGTGTGTGAACAAACTGAAATTTTTCCTATAGTTGAAGTCAATCGTATTGACTTTCTTCTCATTTATGATTTTGGTACAATATTTTTGTTTGACTATAGTGGCTCTAAAGGGCAGGAAAGATATAAATAATAACAATTCCTCGAGTGTGAACTATGGCAGAAAGATGAAGTGACTATGGAGGGAATGATTAGGAATGTTTAATAACATTCTTATAAGGGGGCTCAAAATATTAAGGCCAGAATTAGATTATTTTTATATAAATCTTTGGATTTGTTCATCATAATTTAAATAAGAAGCCTCATCATGCCCTTTGCAGTAATATGGATGGAGCTGGAGGCCATTATCCTAAGTAAACCAATGCAAGAACAGAAAACCAAATATAGCATATTCTCACTTAAAGTGGGAGCTAAATACTGAATACACTTTAATGTAAAGATGAAAGCAATAGACACTGGGGACCACCAGATAAGAGAGGATGGGAAGGGAGTGTGGGCTGAGAACAACCTATTAGGTACTGTGCTTTCTGCCTGGGTGATGGGATGGTTGGGACCCCAAGCATAGACACTGGGGATCACTAGATAAGAGAGGATGGGAAGGGAGTGTGGGCTGAGAACAACCTGTTGAGTACTGTGCTTACTGCCTGGGTGACCCAAGCTTCAGCATCACGCAGTATACCCATATAACAAACCTGTATGTGTACCCTTTAATCTATGATAAAAGCTGAAATTGTAAAAACAATTAGCATTTTCACTTTTAATTAAGTTTTGAATTACTCAAACATCTACACATAATTTAGGGAAGTTTCATTAACTAACATAATGAGTTTTATAGAATTTTTCATGCAATATTACATCAATAATGTTTCTAAAATAAATGTCTTGCTGCTGTAATTTTTTTAAAAATTCAACATGGATAATATACATAAAATTAAAAAAATAAAAAAATTAAACAATGCAAAAAATGCACCAAGACAAAATCTTGATGCAAATAACAAAGACTGCCCAAAGTAGTCTAATTTGTTGAGATGTTAGGACTTTCCAACTTTGAGAGAAGTAACAATTCATCATCAAATAAGATCAATAACTTTCAAATAAGATCAATAACTTTCTAATGAAGTAACTCAGAGGATAGCATTTTCCTAATGATGTAATACTCTAGAAACATTCTCAGGACCGTAGAGTTGATGAGGCTAATGATGCTATCTGAACTTAATAAAAACTGAAAGACTGGAGTGTGTAAACCGAAGTACCAAGGTATTGATTTATATCAATAATGTAAGTCACACGAGAGTTTTAAGTTGGCATGAACATTCTTTGCTCAAGGAAAAGTATTTGGAAAGTCAAATTATTATATGATCGCATGGCCTGCAGAAATTCAGAGCAATCAATTATATAATTCAAAACTGTAATGGCATTCAACTGATTGGACTGCCTTCACAATATGATTTATACCCATCAAACTGAACAGATGTTTCCTTGCAATATGGGGCATCATTGCTCTAGGGCAGAATTTCAACTAGCAGTGATAGTGTTTTCCTCTGTAGTTGTCTACTGTTATTTGTAACAGTCCCAAAAGTTTTGACTACCTTTTCTATATTCTGATTATGCTCCACAGTGTGGAGATACCACATTTTCAATGCGCTTTCACACGGACTCACTCCAAAGTCACACTTTAACAAAACCTTTCTGTGTCCTTGCAGCATAAGAATTCTGGGAAGTGTCAGTTTGCGCAACTCCAAACTCACACTTTCCAGACTTCGTATGCTGCCAGGACACAGAAATAGACAGGTTTTGTCAATAAAAAGACACATCCATATGCAGTTGAAAATGGATGACTCTATTTTTGGGGAAAGGTAAAGGGTAGCTTTTGTGTCAGTGGTAGCAATTGCTGCTTTTTCAGGTTAGTTCTGCAATGATTCTGAGAATATCCCTAAGAAGTTTCAGTTATAATCTTATATCACCCTTTACAAACATATGTTACTAATACCTGGAAATAAGTTCCTCCTACTTAATCTAGCTAGGGTTATTTATGTTTTCTCCACTGAAGAACTCTGCGTGCCGCAGTCTGTCACCTTCATAAAGTGTTCTATTTCTGACTACACCGCTTTGGTACCATAGGATTTTTGGGTGTATGTTAGCTCATTATATTTAGAAAACGATCGCAACAGTATTCAATGCCATTTACACCATGTACTAAGCAAAAGACCAGGATAGAAACTTTACTTCTATGAGTATAGAAAATGAGTCTCTTATTAACTAAGATTTAAACCAGGGTTTTTTTTTTTTTTTTTTTTTTTTTTTTACCACAAAGTCCTTACCTCATAACATATTACATTGGAATAATTTGTATAACTATCTCACAATTCTATATTATTTTCATAAAAATATATAAGATATTTTGATCCGATGCATCCATTAATCTCACAATATTTGTCATATTACTGCTACTACATTTTTGATTATTTAATGATTATTCTTATTTTGTTATCTTATACATAAGTGTGTAGAAATAACTGATAATATTTTTAAACATACTAATGTGCACCAAAACCAATTGTCTTGATAAGCAATAAAAGAAGATGATTTATTAAAAATCGATTTATAAAGGAAGCTATTGTTTCCAAGGTACCTACTAAAAGATGAGCTTCAAGCAATCAAAAGGTGGCTGAAAGAACAACGTAAATAGATGGATGGGTAAGCATTTTATATATTAATTGTAGAGTTACTAAACATTTATTAATATTGTATTACTAAGTATGATAGTTTCTTTTTTAATTATAATTCCTTTTATTGTGATAATTGAATATTGTTCATAATATTTCTGTTCTGTGAAAACTCTTCATATTTTCCTTGTGTCTAGTACATGATCCATTTTCATGAAAGTTCCATGAGTGCTTGGAAGCTGATACATTCTGTATTATCACAGCGTAGTGTTCTATATATATTCAAAACATGTACTTTATGTCTTATAAAAATTTTACATCCCAAATTAGTTTTGTTCACTTACCTGTCTCATGTGAGAATGAAGTGTTGTCACCTATTATCAGCATGTTCCTAATTATCATTGCATCTTCCCCCGTTTTTGTTTAATATAGATATTTATTATTTGTTTGCCAAATAATAGGCTCAACAGCTATCTGCATTTTAGAAGGTGGTTTTTAACATTATAAAGTGTGCCTTTTCTGTTTCATTTAATACTCTTTAGGTTGAAGTCTACTTTGATATCAGAATTGCAAATTCTGTTTTCTTTTTGTTTCGTTTGTCTGGTAAATCTTTATGGATTTTCTTATTTTTCATCTATATGAATCACTATATTTTAATGTGTCTCTTGAAAACAGCATAGAGTTAGATTTCGTTTTATGAACCAATTTTAAAACCTTTTCCTTTAAATAGGCCCATTCCTATTTGTTATTATTCTCATGTTTGATCTCAGTTCTGCTATATTATGTTCTAATGACTGTTTATATTATTTTATATTTATTTATTTTATATTTATATTTTATATTTATTTCATATTTTATATGTAGTTTATATTATTTTATATTTTGTGTTTCTTTTTCTATTTGATTATCTTTGTTTTTATTCCTCTAATTTCTTTGGGTTTTTAGGAAAGTTTGTCTTTCGATTCTGGTAGTTTTAATGTATTAATGCTTTTTGCAGACCTTTGAAATCCCTTTTTCTTATTTAACCTTTTACTTTCTGTCAATTTAAAATGTATCCTTTGAGTTCAGTCTATTCTCTTACACGATACTCAATTTATATTTTTCTACTTCCTCTTTTTTTCCTGTTTCCATCTTATTAGGTGCATTATCTCTTCATCAAAACAATGTTGACTGTTCTTCAGTCTATGGACCTACCCTTGTTTTACTCTTGGCTTTAAAAGTAAATATATAAAATACTTACCCATTAATCTGTTATACATTGTATTGTCAATCATTTTTGGTTGGGTGAAGCTAATCCTTTAGTAGATTCCTTGGAAATCTTTTACAAGTATTTTCTGACTTCTGACACATTAAAAAGTGTTTTGCTTTAATCTTGAAACTTAAAGGACAAGTTGGTTCGCAATTTCTTAAGTTTTTTGGTTTTTATTTTAATTCCCTTTTTCTTGAAAATTATCCATGATGTTAAATTCTTTTTTTTTTTTTGTATTTTTAAAGTAAATTGATGTATTCAGATTCTCTTACATTTGTAGTACATTTTATGTCTTTGCCCGAGGTCCTGAAAACTTTCTTTTTTTTGTTGTTAATTTTGTGACTACATAGTAGGTGTATATATATATATATGTATATATATATATGCTATACATGAAATATTTTGATGTAGGCATACAATATGTAATAATCACATCAGGGTAACTTGAGTACACATCACCTCATCATTTATTCTTTTTATGTAACAAACAATCCAATTGTACTCATACAGATATTTTAAACATACAATAAATTATTGTTGAGTGTAATCACTATATTGTGCTGTCAAATAGTAATTCATATTCATTCTATTTAACTACATTTTTGAATCCATTAACCATCCCCACTTCCCTGAAACCACTACCCTTTCTAGCCTCTGGTGTCCATCATTCTACTCTATATCTCCATGAATTCAGCTACTTTAATTTTTACCTCTCACAAATAAGGGAGAACATGTGAAGTTTGCCTTTGTGTATATGGCTTATTTCACTTAACAGAATGTCTCCAGTTCCATCTATGTTGTTGTAAATGACAAGATCTCATTCTTTTTTATGACTCAATAATACTGCATTGTGTATATGTACTTCATTTTTATAATCTATTCATCTGTCGATGGACTTTTAGGTTGCTTCCAAATCTTGGCTATTGTGAACAGTGCTCCAATAAACATGTGAGTGCCAATATATCTTTGGCATACTGATTTCCTTTTGTTAGGTACATACTTATCCTTGTGATTGCTGAATCATATGGTATGTCAATAGTTATTTCAATAGTTAAGTTTTTGAGAATTTCCATAGTGTTTTCCATTCCCCCTAACAGTGTAAGAGGGCTCCCTTTTCTCCACATCCTTGATAGCATTTGTTATTGCCTGTTTTTTGGGTAACAGCCATTTAACTGGGATGAGATGATATCTCGTTGTTGTTTTGATTTACATTTCACTGATCACCAATGATGTTGAGCACTACCTCAAACACTTATTTGCCATTTGTATGTTACATTTTGAGATATGTCTATTTCTATCTTTAGATGAATTTTAAAATAAGACTATTAATTTCTTTTCCTGTTGGGTTGTTTAAGCTCATAATTTGTTCTGGGTATTAATCCCCTGTCAGAGGGGTAGTTTGCAAATATTTTCTCCCATTCTCTGAGTTATCTTTCCCCTTGCTGATTGTTTTATTCATTGGGCAGAAACTTTTTAACTTGATGTGATCCCATTTGTCCGTTTTTGCTTTGGTTGACTATGCTTGTAGGGTATTACTCAAGAAATCATTGCTCAACATGTGTCTTAGAGAATTTCCCCAGTGTTTTATTTTAGTTTTTTAATAGCTTGAGGTCTCAAATTTAAGTCTTACCCATTTTGATTTGATTTTTGTAAATGGGGAGAGAGAGAGTTTAAATTGTATGTTCCTATTTATGGATATCCACTTTTCCCAGTACTATTTATTGAAGAAACTGTCCTTTCCTCAGTCTACATTCTTGGCACCTTTGTAAAAAATGAGTTCACTGTAGATACATGAATTTATTTCCGGGTTCTCCTTTCTGTTCCATTGGTCTGTGGTCTGTTTCTATGGCGGTACCATGCTATTTTGGTTACTAAAGCTTTGTAGTGTAATGTGAAGTTATCTAGTGAACCCTCCAGTTATGTACTTTTAAATATGTTATATATATATGCGTGTGTGTGTGTGTATATATGTGCACACACATATGTAATATATGTATAATTATATAAATTATATATATATATATAATTTTTTTGAGACAGGCTCTTGCTCTGTTGGTCAGGGTGCAGTGGAATGGTATGATTATGGCTCATGGTAGCCTTCAAAGTCCTGAGCTCAAGAAATCCTCACACCTTAGCTTCACAAATAACTGGCCTTACAGGCATGCACCGCTGCCACCAATTTTTTATTTTGTAATGATGGGTTATCACGTTGTTGCCTAGGCTGCTCTTGAACTCCTAGCCTCAAGCAATCCTCCTGCCTTGGATTCCCAAAGCACTGGGATTACAGGCATTAGCCACTGTGCCTGGCCCCAATTTTGTACTTTTTGCTCAGGATAGCATTGACTATTCTGGGTCTTTTCTGGTTCTTTAAAAATTTCAGGATTAATTTTTATATTTCTGTGAAGAATGTCATTGTTATTTTGATAGGGATTGCCTTGACTCTTTAACCTGCTTTGGGTAGTATGAATATTTTAGCAATATTGATTATTCTAGTTCATTGAATAGAATATCTTTCCATTTTTTTGTCTTGTTCCATTTCTTCCATCATTATAGTTTTTATTTATAGAGATTGTTCACTTATTTGATTAAGTTAAATGCAAAGTTATTTAACTTTATTTGTAGCTATTGTAAATGAGATTACTTTCTTGATTTTTTCAGATTATTTTCTTTTAGTATATAGAAATGATATTGATTTTTATATGTTGACTTTGTGTTCTGCAACTTTACTGAATTGTTTATCAGTTACAATAGTTTTCGGGTGGAGTAGTTAGGTTTTCCCAAATATAAGTTCATATCATCTGCAAACAAGGATCATTTGACTTCTTCTTTTCCATTTAGCATGGCCTAAATATCTTTCTCTTATCCGAATGCTCTAGTGAGGATTTTCAGTACTGTGTTGAATAACAGTGGTGAAAGGGTACATTATTGTCTTGTTCCAGATCTTAGAGGACAGGATTTCACTTTTTCCCTATTCAATATGATACCATCTGTGGGTCTGTCATAAATGGTTTTCATTGTGTTGAGGTATGTTCATTCTATGCCTAGTTCTTTTAGGGTTCTTATTATGGAAGAAATTGAATTTTGTAAAGGACTGTTTTAGCATCAATTAAAATCATCATATGGATTTTGTCCTGTATTCTGTGGATGTGATGTATGATACTGATGGATTTGCATACGTTGGACCATCCTTGCATCCCTGAGATAAATCCTACTTGGTCATGATGAATGATCTTTTCTTTTTAATGCGTTGTTGAATTCAGTTTGCTAGTTATTTGTTGAGGATTTTTGCAATGTTCATCAAGCATAGTGACCTATAGTTTTCTTTTTTTGATGTGTCTTTGTCTGGTTTTGGTATCAGGATAATGTTGGCCTCATAGAATGAGTTTAGAAGTATTGCCTCCTCTTCTATTTTTCAGAATAACTTGAGTAAGATTGGTATTATTTCTTCTTTAAATCTTTACTAGACTCCAACAGCAAAGCCATCAGGTTGTGGACTTTTCTTTGTTGGGATACTTTTTATTATAGCTTCAATCTCGTTATTGTTATGTTCTATGCAACACTCTAATTAAAAGTAAAATGTCACAACACAAAAGCATGACCTAACCATATGTTATTTAGAAGAGAAGAAATACACACACACACACACACACACACACAAATGCAAATATTAATCATAACAAAGCTGTAGTAACTACATTAACTACATTAATATCATACAAAACAGACATAGAGTAGTACAATAAAGAGAAACATTTCATAATGATAAAAAGAGTCAATTCATCAAATACAGAAATAAATTTAACAGTAGAACTTCAAAGCATATAACTCAAAAATTAACCAAATAATGGGAGATATATGTAGATCTACACTCATAATTGGAAACTTTGACAACCTCTTTTAGTACCTTACTTAAGACAACTAGGGTTAGTAGACATTTCAAAGCACTCAATCCAACAAGTAAAGAAAACAAATTATTTTGAGTGTACATGAATAGACAATATCCTTAAGAGGAAAAACACAATTCTCAAGACATTTTAAGGAGTAATACTACACAGAATATATTTGTGACTATCATAAAGTTAAATATCACCCTAAATATTTGAAATCAAGCAAGATATTTAAAAACCATTAGACTAAAAAGAAATAATGAGAAACAGAAAATTTTGAAACAAACATTAATAATAAAACATATCAAGATTGTGCTTAGATACTCATAGTGTTAAAGACTTACATTAGAAAAATAAAACATGTTAAACTTAATAATCTAAGTTTTCATATCAAGAAGATGGAAAAGTAAGAGTAAAACAAACTTAAATTGGTAGGAGAAAAGATACAATAAAGAAAAGACCAGAAATCGCTGAACTGGAAAATATAAAAACAATAAAAATCAATGAAGAAAAAATGAGTTTTTTTTTAAATATTAAGATTTTTATACATACATGGCAAGACTGAAAATGAAAAATAGGTGAATTATCAATTAACAATATTAGGAATGAAATAAAATAGTACAAAGATCTTAAAGACACTAAAAAGGTAAGTGAATGTTATGAATAATTTTATGCCATTAGACGCAACAGATGAAATGGACAAGTTCTTTAGATAACACAAATTGCAAAAAATGACCCAAGAAGAAAGACAATCTAAATACTCCATAGCTACTAAAACAATGAAATCCTAAAGGAAAACCTTTCCACAAAAATC
Organism: Mandrillus leucophaeus; assembly: GCF_000951045.1. NCBI lineage: Eukaryota > Metazoa > Chordata > Mammalia > Primates > Cercopithecidae > Mandrillus > Mandrillus leucophaeus. The sequence goes on from NW_012108075.1 coordinate 792,152, forward strand.
TCTTGACCTAGATGGCTTCACTGATGAAGTCTATCAAATGTTTAAAAAAGAAATACTGATGTTAAACAAACAAAACTCTTTTAGAAAACAATGCAGAAAAAAATATCCAATTGCTTTTGTGAGGCCAGGAAAACCCTGATCCAAAAATCTCACAAGAATTTTAAAAGAAAATTACAAAGTCAAATGTTTTATAAATAAAACAAAACAAAATTTTAGAAAATCAAATTCATCAAAATACAAAAAGGAAAATACCCAGTGAAAAATTAGATTTATGCCAGTATTATACATTTGTCTTAATATTTAAAAATCCGTTATTCTAATTCACACAATGATATCACAAATTTTAAAAAGTGGTCTCTTTAGTCATAAGACTATTTCAATCAATGCAAAAATAACATTTGGCAATCGATAGACTTGTTTAAGAAAAAACTCAATGAATTATATAGAATGGGACTTCTAATTTATAAAGATCATTTATGAAAAGTCTTCATATAACAACATATTTAATAGTGAAAATATTAAGCATATGTCTCCTAAGAGAATGTAAGTCCACTTTTACATTTCATTACACATCATACTGGAAGTCCAAGACAATTGAATAAGATAAGTAGATTGAGCACAGTGGCTCACTTCTTTAATCCCAGCACTGTGGGAGGCTGAGGTGGGAGGATCACCCAAGGCAGGAGTTGCAGACCAGTCTGGGCAAACTAATGAGACTTTATTCCTACAAATAATAATGATAATAATAATAATAATAATTTAAAAAGAACACAAAAAGTAATGAAAGGCATAGAGTTTAAACAAAAAGAAGACAAATGATTTTATTCTATAAACCTGACTTTTTACATAGAAAAAAATCCACAAAATATTCTACAATGAATCAATTTACTAAAAAAAAATCAAATCTACAAAAATCATTTGTTTTTATATGCAAATAACAAAAAATGGGAACATGAAACAAAAATATAACAACTATATGGAGTGTAATATCAATTGCCAATGACAATAGAATTTTTACCATATACTTATTTTGATAGTACTCTTAATGGATAACCTTTCCCATATTATATTTCTTTTTATGTTTTTTTAATGCTTCCTTATTTTAAAGAGAGCATCATCTTTTATATCTTCAGTATCCTTTTCCTCTTCAGTAGAGATTTCTAAGTCTTGAGCAATTAAAAACCCGGTTAAAACATTTGTGGCTGTGAAACGGGTAGAGCATCATCTTTTATATCTTCAATATCCTTTTCCTCTTCAGTAGAGATTTAAGTCTTGAGCAATTAAAAACCCGGTTAAAACATTTGTGGCTGTGAAACGGGTAAAACATAACTTTGTTTATCTAATTATAATCTTAAAAGATGTTATACCTCTGTTTTCTTTGTAAACTTTTAAAGATTTTAAAATGTGTCCTTCGAGACATTTTGTTTGCTTTTGGTTGGGAAGCCAGGAATTCTGCATTGTCAGAGCTGTTTCTCTTTTTCTCTGTTCTGACTTTAGGAAAGCTGAATATTTCAGGGTTTTTCCCAATTTTTCTTTACCTTTAAAGGTTGCTTTTGGGATTCAGTAGTATCTATTTCAGAGCCTTCAGATGTGGTTCTCAATTTTTTCCTTTTACAGATGCTTGTATTGCTTGTGTCAATATTAACATTTTAGCCTGACCATTGTCTTCCTTCATTCAGCCTTTCTTCTTATTTTTCCTTTCCTTTTCTTCTATAACAATGCTATCATTAATTTCACTTTCCTTCAACTACAGTTATGAAGGAGGAAAATAGGTTTAGTTTTCACTCTTAGAGAACATGCCAGTTTTCTTTAGTGCTGCTTCTGGTGGGCTGATAAAAAACTGAAATGATTGCAAAAAAGCTTTACTATTTATAATACTTGTTAATTTTTTTGCCTTTTTTTTTTCTTTTTAGGATCTGAACCTACTTCAGTAGATTTTGTTTCTTTTGTTTTTGCTTCAAACTCCACAAAGGCAAATCCTTTGGATCTCAAGTAGACTTATAGTGTATACTTATAAACTTTTAGGGCCTGGGGAGGCCACTCTTGCCCTTGCAGGTTCAGAAGTGCCTGCTTCTGCTGCATGACTTCTCCCTGCTGTCGATGACTGCCACAACCTCAGAGCAAAGTCAGGACTGAGCCCAGTCACTATGAACAGCAACAGGAGGCACACAGGTTCCTGGGTGGAAAGGGGCAGGTCCCTGCTGAGGCCCCACCTTCAGGTCAGGGAGAGCCTGAAGGCTGGGGGCCAGCCTGTCAGTCCTACATGGGAACTTTTGTTGCATTTTCCAGACCCACCCATGGCTGCCCATGGACTAATCAGCACAGAATTCCTCCTCTCTGAAGCCCATAAAAGCCCTGGACTCAGTCAGGGCAGAGCAGAGGAGAGAGACACGATGGGACAACCATCTGCAGAGAGGTTCTACTCTCTCTGCCAAGAGCTGCAGACAATGGGATGGCCTGCCTGCAGAAAGGAGCCATCCACTCTAGGGTCTCCTGTCTGCCAAGAGGTGCAGACAATGTGATGACAAGCTGCAAAGAGGAACTACCCTCTCTGATGATAGCTGAACACTTGTCAGAATTACCAGTTGCAGAGAGGAGCTACCCTCTCTCCTGAGAAATGAACACTTGTTAGAATGACCTGCCTGAAGAGAGGAGCTACCCTCTCTGCTAGGAGCTGAACACTTGTAAGGACACCCTGGCTATGGAGAAAAGCTGCCCAATGTAGGTATTCTGTGAACTGTTCTATCGTTCAATAAAGCTCCTCTCCATCTGCTCACCATCCACTTGTCTGCATACTTCATTCTTCCTGGTTGCAGGAGAAGAACTTGGAGCCTGCTGAATGGCAAAGCTAAAAGAGTTGCTGTAACACACAGGGTTGAAACATGCTCTTTGCTCACCCCACTGCAGGTGAAGTAAAGGATAGATGAGCTGTGGCCCTTCAGGGGTCTCAGACCTGGGAGCTCTCCAAGCCAGGGCTGTGACTGTCTCGTTGGAGACCTGTGGTTCCTGGTGTATCCAAGCTTCCAAGCACTGCAACATTCCTTGCTGTCAGCTGGTGAAGCTGCTTGTGGTGTGCCTGGTCTAGCTGCAACCTCTCAGAGAGCTGATGCCCATGCCAGTACTTGGAGCTGCCTGCCCTGTGGCAACAGCTGGCATGTCTGACTGCGCAGTGGCCAGACCCCATGCTCACTCACACACCCCTTGCTTCTCCATGCCTGTCTCCAGTCTAGCTTGGAGGCATGGGACCCAGACTGGTAGCATGAGCTTAGCACAGACTGCCAGGCCAACTTGGCATAATCAGCCCAGTGGGCCTGAGTAAAACTTGGGCAAAGGCAACACCAGCCACAGGTTTCTGTCCTGAAAAGTGATACCTTAAAGATCCCATAACAATTTCATTCCTAGTTGGAAACCAAAAATGAAATTTAAAGTTTCCCCAGCCATGTGAATGAACCCCTACTCTTGGCCAAGGGCATTCCAAAGTTGACCTGAAAAACTCATTCAGGCACGATAGGAAGAGTGAGCTGGACATGCTTCTCATTATATCTTCCTCCCTTTTGGAATTACTAATGGAACAGACTCTTTCAGTCTGATAAGAAACATGTACAATCTATTCTCTCTGAAGCCTGTGACTTGGAAGCTTCATGTGCATGATAAAATCTTGTTCTCCACAACCCCTTATCATAACCAGACATTCCCTTCTGTTAATAATAACACTTTCAACCAATTGCCAATCAGAAAATCTTTAACTCGATCTGTGACCTGGATGCCTCCAATCCCCCTTCTAGTTGTCCTGCCTTTCTGGAGTGAGCCCATGTACACCTTACAAGTACTGATTGATGTTTCATATCTCTCTAAAATCAAGCTGGAACCTGACCATCTCGGGCACATGTCATCAGGATCTCCTTCAGCTGTTTACCAGCATGTCCTTAACCTTGGCAAAATAAACTCCCTAAATTGATTGAGATCTATCTCAGATACTTTTGGTATACAATTTGAATTAATACAGTTAAAATTATTGGCGGGCCGGGCACTGTGGCTCCTGCCTGCAATCCCAGCACTTTGGGAGGCCAAGGCGGGCGGATGACCTGAGGTCAGGAGTTCAAGATCAGCCTGGCCAACATGGTGAAACCCCGTCTCTAATAAAAACACAATATTAGCTGGGCTTGGTGGCATGTGCCTGTAATCCCAGCTACTTGGGAGGCTGAGGCAAGAGAACCACTTAAACTCAGGAGGCGGAGGTTGCAGTGAACTGGTATCATGCCATTGCACTCCAACCTGGGTGACAGAGTGAGATTCCATCTCAAAAAAAAAAAAAAATGAAAGTGAAGATTTATCTTCAATTGCGATATAGTTCATATTTATTTTGCTTTATATCATTTAAAATTTAAATATGTAGATCAATATTAGAACTGATCACTTCACATCCGTATTCAGCTCTCCACACACATATACATTTCTTTGCCATCTATAACTGATCTCATTTTATTTTGATTGCAGAAGGAAACAAACAAAACACACAACATTTAAAAGTAAATGTGGCCTAATACAAAAAACCACATATGTGTATTATTCTCATTAATTTAAAATGACATTCTATATTATGGCTGTTTTTCTGCATTTTTGTTTTCTTTCAAACATGTTCATTATCACCATGTAGTATCTGTGTACGGTGGAAAGCTTATGCAATTGTTTCTACTTTTAGTCCCAACATACACATACACACAAATCGACACACTGGATTATACTGAGAAACTGATGCAGTTTACCAAATGGAACTTCCTAGACATTATACTATGCAGACTGAACATGTGAAGGCTGACAAATGCTATAGGATAAGGTGGTCTTACCCAGTACTAATGGTAGGTAGCACATAAAATAATATAAACTGGATATATATATATTATTTTATATTCAGGTTTAATGTTTTTATAGAAGTAAAGAGACAAAAGAATAAGAGTTTTAACATTATTATACATTTAATTTTATAAAATAACTCCATGGTTAATGAGCTCTTTTAAAAAAACACCTGCTTTTGAAATACTTTTGTTGTTGACTTTGTTATCAATTAATTAAATTTATGTTAATGTTCAAAAATTTTCTTTAATAACCATGTACCTTGTGAATCCCATGTTTCCAAACAGAAATAATTGTTATACATTTAAGTCAGTTTCTCATAATTATATGTGAATGCAATTAATTGTGAAAAAGTAAACTAAATATCTATCCATCTTTATTATCTATCTGTAATGTCTGTCAATAATCTGTCTTATATCTATCCAGACATACACCCACACCTACACCTTAACACACACATGAAAATGTATCTATACACATATTCTCTTTTTCCTGTTGTGAAAATTCTCATTATATTAGTTGTTGTAAAACAGTTCAGTTTGATAGCTGAGGAGCAGATTACAATGTGAATTTGTGGTATTGTCTGAGAATATCCAATTCCAGCAAAAAAAAAAAAAAAAAAAAAAAAAGAAACTCACAATTTGCGTTAAGTACAGATAAAGAGTTAGTAATTAGAGCAAGTGTAGGTTAAACATAGAGAAGGATGGAAGGACCAAGAGTGCAGTTTATTCATGAGGCATTAAATATTCATGACGCACCACAGGCAGGCATTGAGTACCAGGATATGGTAAATATACATGAAGCATATGAAGCACTCCTTATTCATGAGGTCTTAATTCAGGTACACATTGTTGACACCCATGTTGACCTTGACAGTTCTATGCCCAATAAACTCACATAAGACCTGTGGCTGCTCAACAAATTAATTGGCTGCTATATCTGTTTGTCACACATATTTGTCCATGTGTCTCTCTCATTTCTTAAGGTGTCATTTACCCATGGTACTTTCTGCCACTGGGCTCCCCGATTGAACCTCAACTCTCATTCTGGTAACCAAATTATCATTGGGAAGGCAGAGAGGGAGGACAATTGAACATTGTGTAACATGAATTCAGATAGCATGGTCTTTCCAATGCACTGACACTCTATTTTAAATGGTTTAACATACTTCATCTCTTTCAACTTGCTTCATGCTGTGTAGAGTAAGTATATTTAATAAATCATGTGATTTAAGCATTTTAATTTTGCCTATGAACCTGTCTGGTCCATGCCCACTATTTCATTTCATCTAGGTAATTTTCCACACAATAAGGATAGTAAGTCCTACTTCTTTCATCAAGTGCTGTCTTTATAACTATTTCATTGGCAGAAAATCAACATTACTTTCAAGTAATTATATACTGCAGTTATTAGAATTTTTAATCCTTACAGAAATGTGTGTGTGTGTGTGTGTGTGTGTGTGTAACATATAAGTAAAAGCAACTCATTTTAGAGAGGTAAACACACACAAAAACAGTAACTGGAACAGTTGTTCATTGTGACAAGTAAGTAAATGTGTATGTGTAGATGTTCATAGCTAGCAATTATTTACTGCCATAAATTAATTATGACTACTCTTTTCAAATGATCCCTTGATGTTCAGTCAAATTGCAAGTGTTAGCTTGTGGGGTCTGGACTAGAAAGATACTACAGTCTCTGTCAGAGCATCACCATTCTATGTATTTTTCTCTCCATTGGTGATGAGTTCCTGCTGTGACATTAGCATTTTCACTGAGGGCCACTTGTGAGAGTGGACTTCTCACCAGGAAGTCGACAGTTTTTAGGTTAAACCAACAAACCAATATGTCAAACCTATGACCTCAGCCTCTCGAGCAATGTGAAAACACTGGTTATTGTAACTGCCGTTGAAAACTGTAAATTAAACTAAGACTGAAGCCAAGGTTCAACTTACCAAAAATTAATATTTTTGAACTAACTGAAAAGCCCATTAAAATGCTACGTGAATTAAGCCTGCTTTTCTTGAAAAGCTTGTGTGCAGATATATTTTTTACCTTCCTTATGACACTTGTTTTATAACTATTTTGTGGTATTGTCTGAGCATTACATACTGCCTGAGGCAAGAATATCTATATCTACATTTTCTCTTCAGAATCCTCTTTTGAAATGTAAACATTTTCTGCAAGTAACACAAACTGAAAATAAATATTATTATTAAAAGAAATGAAATAAACTGTTGAATAACAACTGTTATTTAGTGACAATTTAGGAAATACAATAATGAGTTTCTTAAATTCACAGTTTGAGATTTGAATTAGCCATAAACATATGTAGTGGTCAGGGTTCTCTAGAGGGACAGAACTAATAGGAGATATATATATGAGTTTGCTAAGGAGTATTAACCTTACACAATCACAAGGTCCTACAATAGGCTGTCTGCAAGCTGAGGAGCAAGGAAAGCAGTCAGAGCCCCAGAGCTGAAGAACTTGATGTCTAATGTTTGAGGGCAGGAAGCATCTAGCAAGGGAGAAAGATGTAGGCTGGGAGGCTAAGCCAGTCTAACCTTTCTGCGTTTTCCTGCCTGCTCTATATCTTGATCTCACAGACAACTGAAGCCTAAAGTGTCCAAGTGACTATCTTAACTTCCAGTTTAATGGAATCATTGTTGTGTCTCTTGTTGGAAGTGTTTCTCCCTCTGGAACTAAGACCTAAAGGCCAGCACCACATAAAGTCGCAGGAACAGGAAGCGAAAATTTTGCTAGTGGATCAAAAGGGTGATGGTGAGTGATGGCACTTCCACTTCTACCCCTTGATTCCTGGACCCATGAATCCTGGTTATGGGAGAAACAGTACCATACATACCTTTAAGTCAGCAGGCTAAGAAGACAGTTACAGTGTTGACTGGGGTGATTGACCCAGACTATCAAGATGAAATCAGTCCTACTCCACAATGGAGGTAACGAAGAGTAGGCATGGAACACAGGAGATCCATTAGGGTGTCTCTTAGTATTACCATGCCCTGTGATTAAAGTCAATGGGAAACTACAACAGCCCAATCTAGGTAGGACTACAAATGGCCCAGACTCTTCAAGGAATGAAGGTTTGAGTCACTCCACCAGGAATAAAACCACAACCTGCTGAAGTGCTTGTGAAGGCAAAGGGAATACAGAATGGATAGTAGAAGGTAGTCATGAATACCAGCTATCACCAGATGACCAGTTACAGATACGAGGACTCTAATTGTCATGAGTATTTCCTCCTTCTTTTGTTAAAAACACGTTTCTGCATGCATACACTTGTACTAAGAAAACGCTTTCATTTTACTTCCTTTTTCCTTTATCATCTGGCATAAGATTTGTTGACTTTATATCAGCATTTAAGTATTGTTAACTTTATGTAATAGCATTTGGGTTGGGAATTGGTGTGTTTCCAGTTGTACAAAGGGTAGTTGTGTTATGTTATGCATAATTATGATCTTATTATTGTCTTTATTTGAAGATTATGTATAATCTCAGGTGATGTATATGGGTTCAAGTTGACAAGGGGTAGACTCATGATGATTAATATTGAGTGTCAGCTTGATCGGATTAAAGGATTCAAAGTATTGATCCTGGGTTTATCTGTAAGGGTGCAGCCAAAGGAGATTAAACTCCAGTTTTTAAAACCATCAGATATCATAAGGCTTATTAACTATCATGAGACAGCACAGGAAAGGCCCACCCCACTGATTCAATTATATCCCACCAGCTCCCTCACACAAAATGTGGGAATTATGGGAGTTACAAGATGATATTTCATTGGGGACACAGAGCCAAACCATATCAATTACCCACAGTCAAACATTCAGTTTGCACCAAAGCCCAGTAACAGGCCAAGAGTTGTCTCTCAAAAGGATACTATTTAACGGCAGAGGATAGCCCAGCTTTGCTCCAAAACCCTAGAAGTCTGCTGTGATTTACTTGTTGGGGCTTGCCAAAGGCTCCAAATAGCATACTTCTATGCCAGGCACACTTCAAGCACCATCGGATTGGATCTGTTGGGTCATATGGCCCAAGGGGCAGAGCAACTTGCACAGCAGCCTGGACCTGTTGCAGAGTGTTCTCCTGTTCTGCACCCTTCTCAAAACTTGCAGCCTTTCAGGTTACTCGATAAATGGGTCAGAGTAACACACCTGGTATATTGATATATTGTTGGCCTTTCCAGCTGAAGGTAAATTGCTTCTGGTGGGCCTTATGGACAGGAATGAAGAAAAAGGCATTTGCCAAATCAGTGGCTGCATACCAGGTACAACTGGCGTCACTACTTGGTTCAACTTATGATAATTCACTGTCATTCTCCAAGATCCATCTGTCTTCTGCATAGGCAAATAGGAGAGTTGAATGAGGATATGGTGGGAATCAGCACTCTGGCATATTTCAAGTCTTTGATTGTGGTGCTAATCTCCACAGTCTCTCCAAGTATGCAATATTGTTTTTGATTTAATATTTTTTCTATGGAGTGGCAGCTCTAATGGCTTCCATTTGGCCTTTCCCACTATAATAGCCCTCACCTTACCAGTCAGGGAACCAATATGGAGGGTTCTGTCAGCTGCTAAGTATGTCTATGCAAATTAAGCATTCCGGCACTGGAGAAATGACCACAGGATGAGTCCAGGGACCCCCTGAACTCACTGTAAGTCAGACCTGAGCTAAAACTCCATTAATTATCTGCCCTCCATAAGACTGTAATTAAACTGGAAGACCACAGTGATGTTTTGGGTTCCCTGGAGTCAGTGTCAGCTCACAGCCACTGTCCAGTAGTCCCAGAAAAGTCTGATCATTTCCCTTTCTTCAATGCACAGTTACCTTGATAAAAGGCCAGAGGTCTTCTTGGGAAAAGATGGGAGAAAGATTAAAAACATAAATTGTTGGTAGTGTAGTGGGATCCTTTCTCCTTGAGACCTGACCCCCTTCATTCAAGGGATTCTAGGACTATAAACTGGCTCAAGTCTGGAAATTGACAGAGGGGCTGCGATTCTCATTTTGTATAATTCAAATTAGTATTTTGTCCATTCGACCTGGAATTTTTCTGTTTATATAAATTCAGTAGGAATGCAGTAGGCTTCCTATCAATTTCACTTATAGGAACACCGTGACTAATTAGCCAATGCCAGAGCTCTGCATGAGTCATACTATTCTGATTGCTTCTTTGTCTCAGCTATCCATTACGGTAGCTATGTCCATCCTGCCTTTGATGGTTGAGTGCTGCCCCTTGGTCCCTTCCACCTTGGGTTCCAATTATTCTCATTGTATTTAAGTTCTGTAGTTGAGTGACTGTGGTTCTCACTGTTGTTTCTGACATACAGAAAAGAGCAATTACAGGCCTCTTCAAAGATGCAGGTGTTACTCTCACAAATCTATTTTGCAATGCATTGGTGAAGTTTATATTTTCCGGATCCTCCCAGCTGGGATGAGCAGGTCTAAAGTGACTAATGCATTCCACCATCCCAGTCTTCCTAAGCCTTTGGATCCTTTTCTCTGTGTTAAACCAAGGGAGATCAGGCATTTCCAGCTTGCTCACAATGGGACATCTTTTAATCCATATTTCTGCTAACCAAGAAAATAAACTATTAGATCCTTCTTTTTAACTCCCCAAACTGCAACATTAAATGCAGAATCCTTACTTAGTGGGCCCAAATCAATTAATTCAGTCTATCTAACTCTATGTTTCTTTCACCATTATCCCACACCCTTAATATACATTTCCCCTGCCTGTTCTCCAGATTTCTGCTTACATAAATTAGAAAACTTAAGCGGTTATTTTTTAGTGTACCATACCTCCTCATAGGTCACTCTCTCAACCTCAACTCTAGGGGCCCACTGGGACTTTAGTCTAGTTGTAGGTCTGGAAGTAAATAGGGGTAATGGAGTTAATTACATGCTCACACATGAGAGTCCTACAAAAATGTGAAACTCAAAGAAGAACCAGATGATCGAAGCTTATATAACATCTTGAGCTACATAAAGGAATAAGAGATTAGGGGTCCTGGTGGAGACAAATTATGGGAGGATGAAGGGCAGAAATATTTGGTGAATAAAGGTTGCCTTGTTATGCAGATAAAATTATCTCAGAAGATAAAAATTGTCTGTGAGCATCTCTCTTTCTGATACAGATCCCTTTTACTAATGAAAACTTTCTTCATAGATATAAATTTCCTTTACAAAAAGACAAATTTTTAGAGGTACTCCTGTGTCTGTGATTTTTTAATATAACCTGCTCAAAATATGCCAAAGAATTATATTTTGTGGTGGTATATTCTGGTTTTCTACAGTCGTATTTTGGGATGATGTGTTCTGACACCAGTTAGGGCTCAGAACATGATATTCCAAATTATGGCACTTTGGCATGCTAGGTACTTTGAGCTGAAGAACATTGAAGGGGTCTCAGAAGTAAGATCTCTCTGAACTTTAGTCCTTCCTTCTCCTGCCCTACTTTCTCCTCTAAAGTAAGTCATAGAAGCCAGAATTATTTTTCCCTAAGGTAGGTCATAGAAACTAGCACTCCTCTCCCCAAAAAAGAAGCCCTAAAATCTAGAAAAATCCTGCTTCCCCTCCTCCCTTCTCCCTTTAAAATCCTCATTCCAGAGAAGTCCTGCCCCTTTCCAGGGGGAAGGAATGCTACACAAAGAGGCCAGCAAGAATACAAACAGACAGACTTTGTTGGGTTCTCCCTTCAGTCTAGCACTGGTTTATAATTTTGTGCATTTGCATTTCTATATGGCTGTACATTTTTCATCTAACACCAGCAAAACAACAGTTTTTCCTGTGTCTTTAGAGTTTCATTTCTGAAGACTGACTCGTAATTTAAAATTTTGATTAAACAAATTTGTTATGCTTTTCTCCTGCTGATCTGTCTCCTGTTATAAGAGTGTAGACTATGATCCTTATGATGGTTGAGGAAAAGTATCATGCATTTATGCCCATTCAGCCACAATACTACCAACTTGTTTATTATAAGAACAATATTGATCATAGCCTATGCCTTACTGCCAATTGATGAATAAAATATAATATTTCTATGACAGTTTCTCTCTATGAAACTATGTTATTTAGAAATTATTGGAAAATTTTCTGCAACTGTCAAAGTGATGAAATTCAAATAAATTTAAGACAATAACTGAATGCATATGATAGCTCCTTAAAACTGATACTTTATTATCCATCACCATCTTACCATTCTAAATTCCTTTTATTAAAAATAAAAGTGCATTTCAATAAATTCTGGAAAAAAGATAAAAATTTGTGCTCTAAAAGAGCAAGAAATGTAATGTTTCTATATATTTATTTCTCAAAATTTTAAATTTCATCTTTTTGTATTGTTGGCTCAAAGCAAAGATGCAATGAATGCAAAATTATGCTGATAAAATCTGATTCTGGATACACCTGAACACTTAAATTTGTTCTTTTTTTACTATCATTCTCCCTAGTTCCATGTGACTCTTTAGAGTATTTATGTCTCCAGTGACCTTAATCTATAAGTAAAATTTACATTCCTTTTATCTCAAAATTATCCTGCTAGGTGAGCAGGGTGAAAATGCTACGTTTAGTTATCAGATCTTGTACTCAGTACTGTAACTTGTTCTTTTGCTAATTTCTAGAAGGAGAACCACAATATTATCATGTTACATTTTAGTTGAATGGGGAAAGTTAATTTTACAACATTTTTTTTTTTTTTTTTTTTTTTTTGAGACAGAGTCTTACTCTGTCGCCCAGACTGGAGTGCAGTGACGCGATCTCCACTCACTGGAAGCTCCGCCTCCCGGGTTCAAGCCATTCTCCTGCCTCAGCCTCCCGTGTAGCTGGGACTACAGGCGCCCGCCACTGCACCCGGCTAATTTTTGTATTTTTAGTAGAGACGGGGTTTCACCGTGTTAGCCAGGATGGTCTCGATTTCCTGACCTCGTGATCCGTCTGTCTCGGCCTCCCAAAGTGCTAGGATTAGAGGCGTGAGCCACTGCGCCTGGCCCTTTTCAACTTTTAAATGTACCAACTTTTGTAAACTCAATAGGGCAAAGCAAATCCTGAGAAAACAAAATCAAAACTGCTTTGGATGCTGCATGAAAGTACAATTGTCATTATATCTAATTAAATGAAATAAAATCTTTCTAATCTAAGTAGTATTCAGTGTTTTATTTCCATTGTGCCAGTGATATATGTAGTAATGAAATCATTTCACCTATCATGTAGACCTCAAAATTATATCTTCATATAAACTGAAAAAAATAGTTGTTGAGGAGTATAAACAAGAAACAAATGACATAAATGTGAGACAAATAGCAAGATATCAGTTTACACAAAATCTTATCTGTATTTAAATTGTACATAATTTGTGTAAACCATCTCATTAAATGGGTTTATCTTATGGTCATAACTTTTTTTATTTAAATTGTCTTTATTTGCAAATATACTAGTAGGAACTGTGAAAATCAAATTGACATTTAAAATATAAATGAAATGGCATTTGCCTGAGAAAAAAGGAAAGCTAAAATGCAATTATACTAATTTAAGTAGTACTAACAAAGATGAGCTTCAAATGTCTTAATCCTCTGAAATTAGAAATTACATTTACGTGTTTGCCAATTATGTGTTTTACGTATTTATGTCCTACCTAATTTTAGAATATATTAATTGTAAATGTTCATTTTTTCATTTATCTATTTACTCAACAAATATTTTTGAACACATATTATGTGCCTGACACTATATACATAACTACCATTGAAAAAGTTAAATATATAAAGAAATGCAAACACACACACAGAATAGTGTAAAGGAGATCAAGAATAGGTGGCAGAGAGGCAATGATCCTGCCATAATTTGGACTACGTAGTCCTCAACGTGGTGGTGACATTTGAGCAAACTTGAAAAAGTGACAGAATTAGTAAGGCACATATCTGAGAAGAGAGATTTTCAGCCAACGTAAATGTTCTAAGATGGGGGTGTATGTAATCTGATCAAGAAGCAGAAAAATGACCATTGTGGACTGGACAGAATGAGAAACAAAAACCATCTCTGGCCTTTATTCTCAGAAAAATAAGAAGTTACTGCAGAGCTTTGAACCAAAACCGTGATTTGGCACACATGTTTAACACATACCGCTAAGCAGGGATGAAAATAAAAGTGAGTTGGGAGAATATTACAGAGGTCCAGGCTGGAATTCATAGTGACTTAGATGAGGATTATGGTAATGGATAAGGAAAGAAGTGGTCAGATCTTGGATGCATTTTGAAGAAATAGCCAACAGGATTTCCTGACGAACTGGATGTGGCACGTGAGAAAAGAAAAATCAAAGATGCCTCCAAAGCTTTTAGTCTGGGCAAATGAAAGAATGAGTTCTTAATCAAATGTTATGTTAATAACTGTGCATGCAACAGGCTTGGGGGTTGGGAAGATCAAGAGATTAGCTTTGCACTAGTTGAATTTTAATATATGTGAGGGATGTGTGTTGAGATTTCAAGTACACAACAGGATTTGCAAGTCTGAAGTTCAAGAAACTTCTGTGACAGGAATATAAATTTTGAATTATCCAGGTTATAGATGATATTTAAAGCCAAATAACATTTGCAATAAGTCCATAATGTATGTTAAGAGTGAAAAGAAAGTGAAAATATTATATTAAATAAACACATTTATGTTTAGTAAGAAAACAGAGTAAATGCATTTTAGCCAGTAAATGGTATGTTGACTGGTGCATTTAGTATTTATGTTAATTATCTTTGCTGAAATTGTCATAATTGTCAGTTTAGAAAATATTTTGTTGGCCCACACACAAAAGAGGAAAAGGATTTGCTGACATCGTCTGATACATAGTCTCCTTTTTACTATTTTTTTCTAGATAATATTTGTGACATTTTTCATTCTTTATATATGCTTTTCAAGCCTACTCAGAAACTTCTGTTTTAATGTTTCTTTACAGTGAAATATTATCGTTATTTATATGTGATTATAATTTTACCACTTAAGCAATGGATTTTTACCTAAATTTTCTTTAAAATGACTTATTTCATATAAATTCTAACTAACTCTTCAGTTCAATGTGTTCAACATAAATTGTGAAATCAATGTAAAGTAATATTTAATAATTTCCAGTATTCCTCTGCAGTGCATGATGACATTCATCTATTTTTTCTTATGTATACATGCCACAGTTTATTACATTTATATTTATAAACATATGCCATTTCCAAGTCATCCTCCACCTTCCTATAGAGGTAACTAATCTGATTTTTTTTCCTACTGTTTTTACACAAATAAATGTTTTCTTAAACACTATATTAAATTTTCCTTTGAAACTTGTACAAATGATACATAAATGGATAGGAGGTCATGCTCCATGCTCCATTTGTTAATAATCCTATTGTGTCTTTATATTTTGTATAGTCTCTTTTAGGTTTCTCGGGCTACCCCCTAGCCTTTTTTTCCCTCTCTGTACTAAGTAGTAAAATTCAAGCAGTGGACATTAAGAAATTGCAGGTTGTTCTAGCAGTTTTCTAAAAAAGTCATAGTCATGTGGTTACAAAATAGCTCCTCTTTCTCTTTAGCTACAAGAAAAGTAGATAGTACTCAGCATAAGTCTGCCTTTATCATATTAAATACAAACAAGCCTTACAAATTAAGACCTGAAGTAATCTATAATTTTAAGGGCTTTCTAACTAGTTATCTTACTTAATTATAATAATATTAATGATAATAATCTTTCAATTGATGTGTAACTCACAGTCCTATTAAAAAATCCCGGAAGATTTAAAATAAATCTATCAAGTAGCGTAAAGCACTCCTGGGCTAACAGCAGTGGAAAGCTGTTACCAGCCAGGTCTTAAAAGAAGAAACCAGGAGAGAGAAACTGGAGAGGGAGCCGTAACTGTAAGTGGGATAGGAATTAGGACCTGTAGATGTGGAACTCAATCTCTATCAACCTGTGTCTTCACAGGAAAAGAGTCATGGTATTAAATATATGAATTGCCCTTACCTCTCATCCAGTGCTCCTAAATTTTTTAACTTAATACCAGTCAGGGAGTAACATACCCTACTAATGTAGTCCACACTGTTGAGTCTCCTGGAAAGAAGGGTAGAGGCTGTATCTAAAGGGGAATAGGAGTGTCTGAGAAAATTGGTAATACTATTGATTCAACATTATAAATGTTTGTGAATTTAATGTATTCAATATCTAGAAATCTATTTTGCCGAGTTACAAGTTTTTGGGGTACTTTTTTTTTTTTTTGAGAGAGAGTCTCGCTCTGTGGCCCAGACCGGAGTGCAGGAGTGGCATGTCCTCTGCTCACTGCAACCTCCGCCTCCCGGTTCAAGTGATTATCCTGCCTCAGCCTCCCAAGTAGCTGAAATTACAGGCACCTGCCACCACACCCGGCTAATTTTTCTATTTTAGTAGAGATGGGGTTTCACCATGTTGGTCAGGCTGGTCTCAAACTCCTGACCTCAAATAATCCACATGCCTCGGTCTCTCAAAGTGCTGGGATTACAGGTGTGAGCCACTGTGCCCAGCCTTGAGTACTCTCTATATTCTACATTACCACAAGCAACAGTTTTAACAATTTTTCTATAAGGTTGGCATTTTCCACGCTGATCTAGTAGCGTCTTCCCCACTTTTCTAAGCTCCATCATGTGTTTCCTGGCTGCTTTTCCAGACTTTGACTCTCAGACCTAAGACTAATGTGATATGTTTTAAGTTTTTCTTATACCAGCACCCCATTTCTAGGTAATAGTTCATGTCTCCACTAGATTTTTCTATATCAAATAAACCTAGAGCCTAAAAACTGAAAAAAAAAAATCTGACTTAGTAAAGTTCTTGGCTTAAAAATCTAATTATTTTATCCACTTTATAAGTTTTTAGTAGTTCTTCTGGTCTGAGGGACCTCAAATAATTTCTGTTGGACTCTCTTTTGTGTCTCTAGACAGTTGGGAAGCTGATGAGATGATATATAAGATGGCCTCCCTCACATCTTGGGAAGTTAGTAAATTATGACATTAGGTGCCTTAGCTTTTATCGAGTAGAATATCATGGGCTTATTCATCTATATATTTCATGATTTTGAGTATAGCAAACAAGAGCAAGCCTCAATGTAATAGTGTTTTCAAGTATCTGTTTGTATCACATTTCTACTATCATACTGGTAAATTGGACCAAGTTCAAATTCAAAGAGTGAAGAAATAGATCCCACTTCTTGATGGAGCAGAAACCCCTGCCAGTTCATATTATACATGACATCGACACTAGAAATACATATGTTGTTTCAAGTCAATGAAATTTTAGTGTTATTATCATAGCATAGTATGTCCAATTCTATCTTGACTAATAGGGATGGTGGTATTGTCATTGGAAGTGACGCTGTCATCACAGAAGCCTAAAAGAGATGACATTATTTTAAGGATCAGGTGGTGGTAAATTAAGAAACTGATTCCTGGGAAAGGAAAAATAATATCGCATGTCACTCAACGGTAACACATTTAGTAAAACTCTCATCAGATCTAACTTGGAAATTAGATCACCTACTTAATGCATCTTTAGCTCCTGGGGAAGATATTGGAGAATTGAATTATAATGCTATTGGTCATTGTTGACTGGATTTGACCAAGTATTACGTGAAAATGATGAGCTCAGAAAATAATTAAACTGGTTTCAAGCCAAAATAAATGTAATATAGAAATTTGATAAATTCAGGGTCTTTAAAATTGAAGCAGTCAACTCAAACTCATGCAAGAGATATAATTAAGAAAACATATGAACAACTAAGTCCTTTGAAAATCAGTGTTGAAGCAACAATCAGATTAAGGATGTGGCCACCTTTTCTATTACCAAAACTTCTCACCTGATAAAACTTCTTACAGAGGAAATATGTCAAACTAATGGTAGGTCAACTAATTATACCTGTCAGTGAATTAAAAGTTCAGGATATAAATTATATTAAAGGTGTAGGCTTTCCAGAGCAATCTGAGAAAAAAGGTACTCTGTAAAAAAATAAAAAATAATTTAAAAAAGCAATGTAGCAGATCTAGATACTATTTTTCAAACATAACTGGCACATGGAACTGACTAGATTTGAACAGATATGAATATAGACTGCAGTGCAACTAAAGAAACTATGAGACTAACTTTCAAAAGGCCGTGACTATTTGAAAGCAAGTAGCCCTTGAATCCCCAACCTGCTGTGAATAGGAAGGGGATCCTGAAAGCTGGGCATATTTCTCAGCAACCACTAAGGATGAGACCAAAGGAAATGCCTCTGTATCAGTTTGCCCCGGCTGCCAGGACAAAAATACCATACATGGAGGGGCTTAAACAAATCACACAGTTCTGGAGGCTGCAAGTCCTGAGTCAAGCTGCCCGCCAAATTATTTTCTTTTAAGGCCTCTTTTCTGGCCAGTAGAAGGCTGCCTTCTTGCTATGTCCTCACAAGACTCTTCCTCAGTGTGTGGTCATTGGGAGAGAAAGAGAGACTTATCTCTCTCGTGTCTCTTAAGGACACTAATCCTTTTGAATTAGGGCTCCATCTTTATGACTTCATTCAAATTATTCTCCTTAGAGATGCCATCTCCAAAACAGCCACACTGGAGGTTAGGTCTTTTAGCATTTGAATTTGCTGGGTGGCACATTCAGTCCACAACACCTTGACTACAAAGTCTGGAGCTGTGGTGAAAAATGAACAAAGGAGTCTGCTAAGAGCCAAATCAATGCCTACTTTGAAAATATTCCTTATTTCCAGGATAAGGGCCCTCACAATGTTAACTTGTACAATTTTGGAAATATTACTATCAACTGCTTTGTCTTTCCACCAGGAAAAATGTATTGTAACTGAGTAATCCTAGCTCTACCATTGTATAAACTCTGTGTGTGTGTGTGTGTGTGTGTGTGTGTGTGTGTGTGTGTACGGCCAAGATGGGGTGTGTGGGGGATGAGATAGTAACTTGTTCTACCTGTTTCTCTGAACGAAGAGGAAACATTTTCAGAATGATGCAGTGACTACCACATATCACCCAGAGACTCCACACTTTGAATGGACAGGGTTTGGGTTTTGTTCCTTTAAGAAGAATTTGATTTAAGTTTTATTAAAGAAAAAAAGGGAGTAAAGGAGTGTGTGGACCAGAATAATACATTAGTAAAGGGATGTACTTACCACATATTCCATATGTTTATTCACATTTGCCAGCCCTCTTACAGGGAGTTATGGTCATAGGACTACTTCAGGCCAATGATTTCTGTGTGAAAGAAATGTATGCAGCTTCCTGCCAGGCCAAGCACTGAAATTGATTTTTCTCCTGCTTTTCAAAGGTTGCATGTTACTTGTCTTGCAACTATATGTGTTGGGGATGTCAAAAGCTTAAGACCCTGAATGATTGTTTGGAATTGAGCCCTTATATCAACCCATGTGAAACAAAGGGTGAGAAAGAATTTTTATATGCTGAGTCACTGAGAACCTGGAGTTGTATAGTACCATAGTATAAACCTACCAGGCCTAATACAATTTACTGAAATTAAAAATAAATTTCCAAAATAAATCGTACAGGCCCATTTTTCTTACTGGGGCAAAACAAAACTGGTAATTAACAGAAACGAAGCAAAAATTTTAAATAGCAGCATTTTATAAAGTGTACCACGGATTTATGAAGGAATTAAATTAAATATGCAGATTAATCTTGAATGGAAACAATAAGTGATAACTTGTTTTAGCTGCAAAATAGCCATCAGCAAACCAAAAGGATTTAAATGAATTTATTAAAAATAATTATAAGAGAAAACAATCCATTTAACTATAAAAAATCGAAAAAATATGTATCTATAGAATAATTGTATATATAAAACAACAACTTTTAAAAAATTATGATGTTCAATTCAGTTGTTATATGCTAAACGTGAACTGACAAAACAATATAATATGTTTTCTTTATTTTATTAGCAAAATTATAAAGATTTTCAATGTTGGTAAGAGAATGAGGATATTAATTCAATAAACTGTAGTCAAACTTACCATATCCTGGCACTTGCAATATCACAGTAAAGAACAAAACAAAAAATTCCCGCCCTTACTAAGTTAGTGTAATTATAATTAAATTTTATGGTTTGTCAAAAGGTGAAAAGTGTTATAAAATGAAGTAGTATAAGAGAACTGGATAAAGAGCTACCAACAGTGAAATGACAAATTCTATTTTGATACATCTAGGACTACATTTCCAATATTTAACAGCTGCCTTGGTCATTCAGAAGAGTTGCTGGCTGCCCAGGTTGCTGGAGCAAGTTCTGAGGCCTATTATGCCAAGTGTTGATCTTTTGGTTGCTGCATCTTGGAGCTCCTGAAGGAGGGGCTGAGTTGGCTGGGGAAAGTGGGAGTGTTATGCTAAATGCTACTTACTTTAAAAGTATGAAATTATTTTCATATTTTAAGAACTGATCTTATCATGTTGGAGAATAATGGTTTTATATTAGCTTAGTGTTGAACTTTCAGGAGATCAGAGCTCTTTACATCCAAGAAATAATGCCATATGCACGAAGGTAGACACATTATAACTCCATTTATATCCTAAACTACATACATAGGCACACATAAACATACACATATGATAGGTTTGGCTCTGTGTCCCCAGCTAAATTTCCTCTTGAATTGTAATCCCCATGTGTGGAGGGAGTGACCTGTAATACCCATGTATTAAGAGAGGGAGGTGATTGGTTTATGGGGCCAGTTTTCCCCCATGCTGTTCTCCTGTTACTGAGTGAGTTCTTTCGAGATCTGATGGTTTTGTAAGTGTCTTCCATTTCCCATACTTGCATGTCTTTCTTGCTGCCTTGTGAAGCAGCTGCCTGCTTCCCCTTCCACCATGGTTGTAAGTTTCCTGGGGCCTCCCCAGCTATGCAGAGCTGTGAGTGAATTAAACCTCTCTTCTGTATAAATTACCCAGTCTCAGGTATTTCGCTACAGCATGTGAAAGCATATGAAAGCATGTTACCCAGTCTCGGGTATTTCACTACAGCATGTGAAAATGGACTAATACAACATATTCACACTCACATACTTTAAGTTTATATACAGATGGGCATATAAACATACATAATTGCCTATGAAGACGCATGGAAAACCGAAAAGAGTAAATTAATCCTTGAGGAAAAGGGAAATATGAAAGATAATTTTACTTTTTAAGTAATATATCATTACAAATCTTGTATTTTTATAAGGAAAATACAATTATTATGTATTACTTGTATCATTGAAAATAAAAAATCTATGTTATATACATGGTAAGATGCTGTCTCTCATCTTGGGGGAAAATGAGTTAAGGAAACCCATAATTTAAAATGAAGTAAAATGTATTTTTTTGTTATAAGAACTATTTATAAGATTCACAGAATACTCAATGAAGGTTAAAACGGCTGAACATAAATTTACTGTAAAGTGGGACTGCTTTTGCCGCACGTCAGTGTCACTTCATTCTTAGTCATTGTTTTCAATGCAGGCAGTGGTTCTGTAGCTCATCAAATACAATGAACATCTGGTCTTTTAAGTGCAGAGAATCCTGTAGAGATTAAAGAGCATTTTACTGACAAATATTTTATGCAATACATCTTAGATATTGCCTTGACTATGATGTGACATATTTTTTCCGGGCATTTCTACATTTATTTCATATTTTAAAAATTCTACAACCATCATTAGCCATTATAAACTTGGCATGTGATAGGCGAATGGAGATTTGGAAAAGAAAATAGATAATTTGAGCTTCTTTAAAACAGATTCCGTTTTGTGGCTGTGCTTACTATTGCTATATTTTGCTTTTGTTTTGAGAAATTTGCTGTGTGTGTGTATGTGCATATGTCTGTTTGACATAAAATGCATGAAATATTAGATTAATAAATGATGTAATCAATTTCAAGTTGATCACTAACTATACTATGATGGTCTTTAACTCGCATATCTTTTCTGTGCATAAAATTTCTTATTTTCTTGTCTGTAAAATAAAAGAAAATGTCAATAAAGAAGAGAAAATCTCTTTAAGAACATTTAAGATTTTATTGATATGGAAATTGAGGATCTTAGAAATTCACTGTATACCTGAAGAAATGAAAATTGTTAGAGTGATTTGCCTAAAATTACTCAAGGAGACATAAAGGCTACATTGTCTTTGACAATGGAGAAGAATCCAGGCCCAAACCTGTGTGTGTAAATACATTAATAACTGTTTTTTTAAAGAAATAAATATCTCCATTGTCGAAAATAATGTTGTGATAAGATAAAAAAGGACATAATTCTCATAAAATATGATAGTCATAAATGCTATCAAATATTTTGATACTTTTGCTTTGACACAGGATTATAATTCACTACCCCAGAAGTTAGTTGTGCTTCAATGAATAAAATATGGATGAAAACATGTTTTTTGTACACTTTTGACTGACAGCATTGAGCTTGGGCATAGTTTACCATGTATATTTCTTCTGACTTCAGCAAATGCCCAAGCCCAGAGATTGTATCTGTTTACCCTGGGCCCTTGGGTGAATGGCAGAGTAGAATCCCCAGCTGATCTCTGATGGGCATTTACCATAAGTGAAATATTAATGATTTTCTAAGCCACTGAGGATGTTGGCTTGTTTTAGCATACCACAGCCTCTCCTGAGTGATAGATACAGGTTTGCTTGCTTCCCGTATCTGCCCTGGAAGATGGAATATAAGATTTGAGGCATAGGTCTTATCAATTATGCAGTGAAACTGTATGGGACCATGTCAGTTCACAGATTCTAGGAGTTCTCACCATTTGGAACTGTAGATTCTTGGGCCTGCTGCCTGGGTCTAATGACACATTCGTCAATTCCACTCCTTGATTTGATTTAGATAATATCTTTTAGATTCAGGTAATAATCTTTTACCTTTTCTTGTACATTTCATTGGTTCCTTTTATTTTTGTAGCTGATATTTTTTTGTTAGTTGTGTTAGCAAAATGTCAGGCAGAAATGTCCTGTTTGAAATCATCTAGGATTTTATTAATAAATTAATGCTCTTAAAGACTCATTTTGCAGATAAGGAAATTGAAGTTTTTTAGAAAGACTATGAATAAAATAGGCTTTTTGGGTTCTTGTATATGTAAAAATATTTTTATTTTACTGTTACAATTGAGTGTTTTTGTCACTTATATAATTATAGGATCATGATAGTTAACATTTTGAAGGAAAAAATGCCTTATTTTGTCAGTTAATTGGCATCAAATGTTATTAATGAGACATCTTAGGTCAATTTTATTCTGATGGATCTGGAAGTAAGGTTTTTAATTTATTATTATTGTTATTATTATAGAAAACTTCTTTTTATTCTTTGTGAAATGGAAGTTGGTGTCTAGGTATGTATTTTTAAAAATGATTTCCTGCTTTGGCATTTGGTGGGCTATCTAAATGTGAAGACTAGTTCAAGTCAAGGATATTTTCATTTATTTACTGCCCTAAATTTTACTTCCTCCTGTTAGAACTCCTATTATACGAATGTTAGAATATTCAGCTTTGTGCTCTATATCTCTGAACTGCTCTATTACATTTTTATCTCTTTCACTTGTTGCTGAACCTTCTAGAAGAAATTTTGAATTTTAAATTACTGGTCACGTATATGTGTGTCCTCTTTTCCAGACATTCTATTGAAATTTTACTTATAGGAATTACATTTTGAGCTACAGTAACTTCATATTCTCTGATTCCCTCTCTCTTACAGAAGTTCATAAAATTTTCTGAATGGCAGATGCTCTTGATTCTATTCTATTGATTACATAGTATTGTGGTTTTATCCTCAGATGTATAGATCCAGTTTTGTCACTGGAACAATTGTTGTCAATGTTCATAGTAAAGATTTCCTTTTTTTTTTTTTTTTTTTTTGAGACGGAGTCTCGCTCTGTCGCCCAGGCTGGAGTGCAGTGGCCAGATCTCAGCTCACTGCAAGCTCCGCCTCCCGGGTTCCCGCCATTCTCCTTCCTCAGCCTCCCGAGTAGCTGGAACTACAGGCGCCCGCCACTACGCCCGGCTAATACTTTGTGTTTTTAGTAGAGACGGGGGTTCACCGCGTTAGCCAGGATGGTCTTGATTTCCTGACCTCGTGATCCACCCGTCTCAGCCTCCCAAAGTGCTGGGATTACAGGTGTGAGCCACCTCGCCCGGCCAAGATTTTCTTTAATATAATCTATAGTTAAGAATTTTTGTCTGTTGTAGTGCTTTTATGTTTGAAGGCAGCACTATGACAAATAGTATATTTTCCTTAGAGTTGTACTAGTCTATTTATTCCTCTGAACAGGAGAGCTGTCGCTGAGGCTTCCTTTGAGCAGGCATGGTCTGTCGTCAGCAGACTGAAACGAGGAAGAAGCCTAAACTGGAATGAATTAGGGTAATGTTTCATTATTGAGTAGAAAAACACACCATTTAGACTTTTTACATTTTTATCTGTGTTTGTTATACAGGTCTGTAGTGACACTTGGCTATATTCTGCTTTTCAACCATATGATCTCTTCATGCAAATATTTTGCTGTGTTTAGGAATTAATTCTCAAAGCTTGAAAGAAAGCTGCTTTCTATACTTCTGGGAAGGAGAGGTTCCAGGCCCAGTCTTGACAGCGGTTCAGTATTTATTTAACTGTGTCAGCAATTCGCAAACTTCTCTATCTTAGGACTCATTTTTACGCTTTTATTTAGGTGAATTATCTCTTCTGATGTTTGCCATATTAATAGTTAAAACTTCAAAATGTTTAAAACCCAAAAACATAAAAGCACACATTCCATTAGCCATTGAGCAATGATGTCATCACATGTAGTGTAGTCTCTGGAATATATCCTATGATACATTGTGAGAGAATGACAATGAAAAGATTATGTAATACTAATAGTTTGTTTTATTATAAACAGTTTTGAACTCATAGACTGCCTGAAAAGATCTTAGGGATTCTTAGAGGTCCCATAAATCTCAGTTTGGTTCTCAAATGGTGAGAAACACTGAATTATGTTATTTAGTGGGTAAGCTGGGGTAAAGAATGCCTACAGGTAACACAACCTGTTCCTGGCACATTATCTTTGCTCACTGCCTTTGATGGAATTTAGTCTGGAGCTTTACAAGTTACCACTGAGTGGTACCTAGAGACATATGTCCCTTCTCTCTAGGCTGCTTTGCTTTATCCACAACTTGTGGGTTGGTAGATACACTGCTCATTCCTGCACTTGTATTGGTTGACTCTAAGTTTTAATTCTATTGGGAAAATGACAGTTAACGCTGCAAGACCCTCCTTTGTTTTATTTCTCTATATCTTCCCACAGTTTTATCCCACCTACTTTCTGTATTCCTTTCTGGTCAATCTCCTTTTCTCACTCTCAGCCCCTGGTAACCACATATCTGCCATCACTATTGTTTTGTCATTTTTAGAACTTAAAAATGTAATTCTAGAGTATGCAGTCACATATCTTACTTCTTTTACTTAGCATAATGCTTTTGGGATTCCTTCATGGTGTATGTATCAGGAGTTCATTGCCTGTTATTATTCAATAGTTAGATTCATTTTGTGGCTTTTACATGGACATATAGACATGTAAATTGTTCATCAATTTTTGCTTTTATGAATAAAGCTGTAATGAATATTTTGTACCAGCCTTAATGTGGACAGGTTTTCATTTAACTAATGTGTTTTTAATTATATTACTTCATTATTATTTTGATCTTGAAGTGATTTGCCATCTGCCACAAACTTAAGTCATTTTTTAATTTTAATAAGGGAACAGAAGGTGAAGTAGGCATCTCAGTTACATTGATTTCAAAAAGAAAGTTTTGGTATATGGTCAGTAACAATGGAGAAATTATAATTCAGGGGATTTTAGAACATTTCAGAAGTATCTTAAAAATTTTATTATCATATGAAATTATAACAACAAACAGAACTTTTAAATAAATTGATTTGTTATAAGTACTTGTCACCCCAAATTGATGTTAGATTACAATAATCAGACTTCATGCCTTTTTAAAATAAGTCTTAGAGAATATTTTTCCTGTTCACTACATAGTATAGAATGATTGCAAAATGTTTTGGGGGAATACTGGGCTCTATTCAGACTGGTAAATGTCTCAGTCTTTAAAACACTTATTTTTTTAGTTTCATGGCCTTTCTCATCTTACAAACTATTTTACTTTATTTTAATCACTCAATAAATATTTACTGAAATTTAATATGTGTTAGAGACTATCACAAATTCAAATGTCAGAGAGAAGAGATGAAAATATGCACAGAACATTTCATAGTCAGTTCAAAACAAGGCTTGAGCTTTGTCCTTGAAACCTAGCTATAAAGACACACACACACACATGCATACAAGAGTAATATTACATTGTTGAATGGAAAAATGGATCAATCTCTTGATGGAGGAATCCTTAATTCTAGTTATTCTGCTTCCTAGACATTTTTTGGAGGTCTTCACTCTCCACTTGCCTCACCAGTGAAATTTCTTATGTATAATTCTACTTTCTGAATGAAATATCCCATTGTTCTTATGATTGGTTGGCAGAAGTTTCCACTAGTGCTGAAGACTCAGAATTCTCAAAGAGATTCTTAAGTCATAACCTCCCTTTTCCAACTAGAGATGTTTTAACAACTCCTGAGTTATTAAAACTACCTATCTACAAATTAAAATACTGATCCATACTATAATCAGAGAAAGTTCTTTATTTTTGTACCCAATATACTAACATAAATCTCTGAAAAATAGAAAGTGATTAGCAAATGTGGACTGAGTTAATGCATAAATGAAAATACAAATGAATGAATGAAAGTAAATTTTTTACATTATGAGACAAATTGCTCTGTGCATTAATCCTAAAGATTTCTGTTTTCTCATTTAAAATGTTTTAATTATGTAAATGGAAAAAAAACTTAAGAGGAAATAGAATGAAAAAAATTCAGAAAGCAATTTTAGTAACAGACTAGTAAAAAATTCACAAAACATTTTAGTAACAGTTTCACTACCACTAGAATGATAGAATACTGTAGACATCCAAAAAAGCGGATATTACTGGGTGGATAACAGGGAAGATTATTATTTGCTTAATAATGCAGAATCAACAAGAAAATTAATTTAAAAGTTTCACTGAAAATATCTACTCTGTTTCTATATCTACATGAATTTATTCTATGGATATTTAAAAGCTTTTATGTACCTAGAATCTGAGGCTATTTTTCCAATTTTATTCAATAATGTATTGTTAAACAAAAATGTCTATTTATACTCTACATATTTCTACTAAAGACTACTGGAATTGCCATATTATATATAAAAACATTTATTGAATGTACTAACTAGAAATCTATAAAATACTTTAAAAACTCTAGAAAAATAAATGTAAAGTCTAAAAGTTTTCCCTCTCCCCCTACCATATACAGATATGAAAATTACATATACATATACCATATACATACAAATACATATATCATATATAGAGATGAAAATCACATCAAATATATACTAACCTCTCCCACATCCTTTGTTTTGATATGAATATTGTTTTATTGGAAGTCATTTTGGCAGAAAAGTTAGCAGTACTATTTAATTAAAATATTGCATTGAAAACAAAACTTAATCAAACAATCACGGAAAAAAACCTCTTTATCTGATTCCCACGTTTTTAGCACCTTTTCCCCCAATTCATTTTATGCGCTTTCCAAACAAACATATGTCGCTGTTTTCAATTTGCAATAAGTTGATAAAAAGCAATATTAACTATTGAAATGGGAACGTTCTTCCTGGTTAGATTGAATGAGAAACCTGTGTGTGTGTGTGTGTGTGTGCGTGTGTGTGTGTGTACATCTGACTTCTAAGATTAAAACTTTTTATTCCAAGGCTATAGTGTTGCACCAATAACGCCATAAATACTTTCAAGTTTGTGTAAAAAAATAAGTCATCTGTAATAGAAAATTAGCTAACCTGAAATGAATTCAGATACTTAAGGGTTGCTTTTGTGGTATTGGGAGAGACGTCATGAAACAAAAATTTAAACATATAAGGACAAGCATAATAATCAATATATCGGCTTCCCTCATCCAGAAAACCCTTTTCTAACCATAGTTTCAAGTCTCAAGATGAGAACAGATAAATATTTGATAATATCTTTTATTTTTTACATGTTTTGTCTGATTTAAAGGAGTGGATATATTTCCAAATAGTAACACTCTTAAAACTAATCACTTTCTTCCATGTGTTTAAATTATTGGAAATTTTTTATCGAAATCTAAGTGAATTAACAAATCATTTGTTATTTTTTCTCTTTCACCTTCCAACCCACTCCAGCTTTTTTCATTACATTTTTCATACCTTAACTTTTCTTCTAGGATACTTATATTTCTTCCTGAAGTTCATCCTTTGAACTTAATTTTATTAAGTTTTCTTGATTTTAAATCTCAGCATTTGTCTGAGTTGGTAAGTTATTCCTATGTAATAATATTTAATTTTTAAATAAAATATTTCACTGTATGCTGGCTTCTTTTGTTGCTGTCGAAAAATTTTCTATCAGTTCACTCGTTATTCTTTTTAAGTAATGTCTTCAGTCTGGATGCTTTCTTCATTTTTGTTGTTCTCTGATTCCACAAAGAGATAAATTTCTATTGTTTCTGCAGGCATTTTTGATTCTGCAGATTCCTACTTTTTATCATTCTGTGAAAATGCTGCCTTCCAAAATACGAACAATCAAAAAGCCCTCTATGAAGCTAAAAAGCTAAAAATCCATGACTTTAAACAAAAATAAATTAGACTTAATTAATGAAATGTAATTATATGCTGTGAGATATAATTTAGTGGACTAGAAACTTAAGTAAAAGAGGAAAGTAAAAGGTATTTCCACAAAGCATCTACTACTATGAAAATTTAAAAACTTAAAAAATAACTTATGGGACACAAATATTTACTGAGAGAAAAATATTCAAGTAGTTAATATTTTTAGTATGATACTTAAATAAAAAAGAAATAAGCTAAGAACTAATTTCAAAAAATTTAGAAGCAAGAAACATAATAAAACACATAAAAAGATAATATGAAATTAAGAAATGTCACATTAAATATACTGAATAAAATATGATTGAATTTAATATCTAATTCCTTAAAAATCTTTAAATGAATACTTTTCAATATATATTTGAGTTTACTCTTCAAATATTATACGAAGATGATTCAAAACTGTATCAGTTTAATTCATCGTACCAACAAGAAAAAGCAGAGAATAAATGTGTACTAATAGAGTTTGAAAAAATATGCAGTAAGACCCAATAACTCTTTATAATAGAAATTTAAAAAATAAAATAATGAAATAAAATATATAAATGTGATACAAACTGAGGGCCAGAAATTTTAGCTAATATTTTGAGGAAATATTAAAACTATTTTAATTAAAGGCAAGAACTAGACAGGATGCCCGTAACAAGATGACTGTTTCATATCACATTAGAACTTTCACAAATTTAATAGCACACACATGCACAAAAAGAAAACAGTATCTCGCCAGACACGTTGGCTCACGCCTGTAATCCCAGCACTTTGGGAGGCCGAGGAGGGTAGATCATGAGGTCAAGATGGTGAAACCCCATCTCTACTAAAAATACAAAAAAATTAGCTAGGCGTGGTGGCAGGTACATGTAGTCCCAGCTCCTCAGGAGACTGAGGCAGGAGAATGGCGTGAACCAGGGAGGCAGAGCCTGCAGTGACCCGAGATGGTGCCACTGCGCCCCAGCCTCGGCCACAGAGTGACACTGGGTCTTAGG
>NW_012108075.1:823940-828743 GCF_000951045.1 Mandrillus leucophaeus
TTTCTAGACTCAGAGGTCATTATCACTCCTCTTCGTCCTCAGGCAGAAAGCGCAAGACATGCAGAAATAATTTCTTTTGTGTAAATTAAGTGGTTTAGTAGGAAAACCAAGTATCAAGTAGCTTGCTTCCTTCCCTCAATCCCTCCCTTATACATTCTTTCCTTCCTTCCCTCCCTCCCTTCTTCCCTCTCCTTTTTTTCTTTCTTTTCTACGTTTAATAACATCCTGTTTGATTATGCTTTATTATTATTTGCAATTAAGTATATAATAGATGCATAAAACTTATTTCCTATTTTTAGCCTGGACTAAGGTAGTATGACCTATTCCTTGGTATTTTTGCTTGCACAGTTATAATGACAAAAAAGGTATGCAAGCAAATTTAGGAAAAACATTCTGGTAAATATTGCTTCAGGTTACCTGTACTTAAAACTTCTGTGCCAGTTCATTCTTAGGAAATGTGTCCTTTGAAAATAAATTAATTTTAATTAAAAAAATTTCTCAAATCATTTAGGGAGAAATATCAACTGTTTATACACAGGATGGAGACAATTCCTCTGGACATACTCCAGACCCTGTGTAGAGTTACCGAGTGAGAAGCAATCCAACAGGAATGCGGTGTGTATGTATTTACATGTATATATAAAATATAATATAATATATATATTATATATATACATTAATATATTTTTGGTTAATTGAATATATAATGCTTCTACTGTCAAGTGTCTGTATGATATGACTGGGAGTTTTTTCCACAGCCACAGACTCTGTTTTACTCAAGCAGAGATAGAAATGGTGGGAAAATATAGAGTGGACCTCTTCTTTCCTATTCTCTCTTCTCTTTTGAGGATTAAAAAAAAAGTAAAGCAAACTAATTAATGGTTACTTTATCTCTGTGTTGTGTATGGCAAATACTCAGCATGTGACAAGTCATTTCATACAAATGTTTCATTTTTGATATTACATTTTGCAAACTGACTTGCTTTGGCAGTAACAGTTTTCAAATGTCACCTAACTGGCTGTGTTCTAGTAACTAGAACACAGAATGCTGCATGTGTGTTTTCCTGTTCTGCACACACACACACACACACACACACAACACACACAATGAAATGTGTCCTTTGTGTTGGCATTAGTCAAGCCAAAAGTAAAACCAATGATGGCATGAGAGCCTTTCCCTCCTATATAATAAATTGAATATGGATTCTTTATTATATTAATGTATATGATAAATACAATTTATAATCTCATTGACATTTTCTTCCACACTGGAAACTATTGATAATTTCTGTTGAACTAATAAAACATAGCCCAATTTACATGTCAGTATCTCCATTAAATTATTACATTGTTAGTCACATTAAGTTGTCATTTTTATTTTGTTTTCTTGAGAGTCAATAATTAACCTCAATGATTGAAGTATAATGTTTCAAAAACGACATAGAGTCAGACTAGTTAATATTACACTTGTTATATTTTGAGAGCATGACTTTTTCATCATATGTATGGGAAATAGTTGTGCTTGAAAAAAAAGCATTATTTAGGGAAGAATCAGTCATTTGCAACTTAGAAAACAGACACGAGTTATACAAGTGATGGCTTCTAATATTCACAGCATGTAATGCATAATTATTTCCAACAAATGGTAGCAAAAGGAACAATAAAATGGCCAACTGAAGGAATACATTTCTGATGCTAATCCTAGGATTTGGTCTCAATAACAATAAAACATACAATAAGTGAAAGAATGTTTTATTTATGAAGGAAAAATGAATAGGATCACAGGAAATAAGTTATTTGCTGTAGTAAACCTCAAAAGGGCAAGAATTACAATTTGATATGTCTCCCAAGGAGTGCAAAGCTCAGATAAAGAATGTGAGTCTAAAATTGGAGAATGCATACTTAAGATTAATAGAAGTCTCTATTCTGTATCCAGACTTCGAAGTGATATTCATCTTTCATACTGTGCCTTAGGATGACTATTTCATTTATTAGAAACAACCACTGCCTATCTTAATAAAGTTTGGCTTGTTTATAGCAGGAATACAAAATGTGTAATGATATTGTGAAACAAAAAAAGTAGAAATAAAAGCAACTTTGAGAAATATTCCATGAGAAAAAAATAACAGGTTTATTAAGTATCATATTTTGTAAAAAACAGCCTGAAATATTAGAATCTGGGTAAATGTGATTTGCTGTGCATTCAACCTTAACCCATTAACCCTTCCACAAAAATCAATTTTGATAGAGGTTGGGTGTTTGCTATGTGCTAGGTGTATTTTTAATCACTTATGTATGTTATTTAATGTAAATTGTGTAAGCCTTAACCATGTGATTACCATTATTATTCCATTTTGCAGAGTGGAGAAATGGAACATACGAAAATGAACAACTTGCTCAAATTTACAAAGTGACAAATTCAAGTGCTGTGTCCAAAGACAGTACTTTTAAAGAAAAAGCAATACAGCAGTCAAGTAAAACTTAAGACATAAAATGTTTGTTTATAGTTTTATTAGTTATTTATTGCCGGATTAGTAATTGCCTGAAAATATAGTTAAAATAACAAGAAACATTTTTTTTTTCTCACAGTATGTACAGACCAGAATTTGGGGAACCATTTAGCTGAGCAGTTCTGGTTTGGGGTCTCTCATGAGATTTCAATCAAAACATTAGCCAGGAATAGAGTTAGCTAAAGATTTCACTAGGGCTGAAGAATCCACTTCCAAAGTGACTCACTAGCATGGTCACTTTGGTGACCTGTCACTGGGTGGTGACAGGGGGCCTCAGTCCTCCGTCCAATTCATGGAGTTCTTTCCCCAGTGCTGCTTAAGGGTTCTCATGACACAGCAGGGTTTCCCCAGTGTGAATGATCCAAAAGACAGAAGCGTAAGTGACAGTGCCTTTTATTATCTAGCCCCAGAAATTACATACTGCCACCTCCGTGTTATCCTAATGATCATATAAATTTACTCTATTCAGTGTGTCAGGGCATTGGACAAGCTGTTGAACAATGGGAGGTGAGAACTACTGTGAGCCATCTTGGAGACTGGTTTCCACAAAGCTTGTTTTAAACAAGAATACCTTTATAAGTGCCAAAATGTAACTTCCTACCTCCAGAGAAGGTTAATTCTATTCTATTTTTACTGAGGCAGAAATAATTATGTTTCGTTACCAACAAGATGTGGGTATGGTTTTGTTTTGTTTTTTTCTTTTTTTTAATAAGAAAAGAGAATGGAAACGTTGAAGGCCTTCCCCTTAATGAAAGGTATACAGATGATCTTTCTGATTTTATCAGAACGTGCATTGCATAATTATTGAAATGCACACATGCTAAGAGAAATCAAAGTTGCAACCAATTATGCCCAAATTATAGGCTGTGTTGGTATGCAGTCTACCTTTTGAAGTATTTCAGGTGACAGTTTTACTGATGTTTTGCCATAGAACTGCATGTGTCATTACCTCTCTAACCTGCCCTATCATTACCCTTGCCGTATTATAAAACTGCTATGAATGTAGGTCATTTTTATGATATTCCTTCACTTTCTTATACCACTTTTCTGTAATAGTTAGGATGTAATCTAACATGGTTGTGTCAGCAAATTTTGGCTTCAGAACAAACTGCTCTGAAACTCAGCAACTTAAAATGTTACAGTTCTTGCAGTCTGGACTGGTTCTGCCCTTCTCAACTTCAGTTCTCTCGTTTGGATGTATTATTTTGAAGGTCTGATTATGTTTCCACATTCCATTGTTCTCCTTGAATATTATCTTGCTTTGTGTTCTTGACACCACCCTTTGTGATATCCCTTCTTTTTCATAAGAAATGGCCTAGATTTGAGAGACACTAGGCTTTTCTACCATCTTCATTCTCATTGTATTTGGGGGAATCCAAAACTTCTTTTTATTTCTTATCATTATATCAAAAACTTTGTGGGTTTTCTATGAATTTCACTAGAGTTTGCTCCATTTGACGTATTCATATGCTGTTTTTTTGAGACATGCTGTTTGTCATGGTAGGTGGCATATGAGACTGCTGGAACAGAAAATCCTTAGGATTTTTAGAGAAACTATAATTTAAAACAGTGAGACTACAAAGACATACATTTTAGCTCATTAAAAGCCCTTGAAATGGCTGAAAAGAACAATGGCCTGAGAAACATATTGTTTTGTTTGCTTTGAAGTACATCCATGTGCACACGTGTGTGTGTGGGGGTGTACTGTGTGCATGCATGCTTGTGTTAACAGGATATCCTGGTTACTTTTATACTTCCTGTAAATTCTACTAAAAACTTATTTTCTTCTTTAATGCACCTATCTCATTTTTTCATAATTTTTAAAAAGTAATTTTTATACTTTGTATCAAAGATTCAACAACCAGACAGACAAATTCAATTCACAGCCTTTTGGTCTAGTGACTTGGTGAAGGTGGCTAGAAGAAAGCTAATATTTGTACACCTTCCTTTCTATGCATTCTAGAGTCTTCCACACATGATGCTGCCAGCAGCATAATTGGATTTAATACATGGCAGCTTAGAGCTCCCCAAGAGTGATAAAAAGCTGAAGAAGCTATGCCCAGTATGGGCCTATTCTTCTGGTTCAAGAAGTCATAGGACAGCTCAGATTCAAAGGGATAACTAAACAGACCTCGCCTTTTAATAAAAAGAGGGTTAAAGTTTCTTCTGCCATCATTAATCTGTCAAAATCTGCAATGAGATTAGATTACATGCAGCACTTGAAAGTCCCCTGTTTCAATAATCTTTGTTTAGACTTCTTGCCTTCTTATTATCTTGGCAAATACGTCCCTAT
>NW_012108075.1:828893-832117 GCF_000951045.1 Mandrillus leucophaeus
ACAATATCTCTAATCTATCGTATTTTTCCTTTTTATTTTCTGGAATAGAAAGTTTAACTCTTAGTCACTACTTGCATATGTCTTCTTCTGATTTAAGTAGAAACACCCATTTTAATATTATTTAAATTTTCAGAAACATTAAATGAAGAGCCAAATTGAGAGATGATTCCAGCTGGACTTCTGGGTGGGGTGGGGACTCAGAACTTTTCTGTCTTAGAAGAGGATTGTAAAATGCACCAATCAGCACTCTGTAGCTAGCTAGAGGTTTGTAAAATGTGCCAATCAGTACTCTGTAAAATGGACCAATCAGCACTCTGTAAAATGGACCAATCGGCACTCTGTAAAATGGACCAATCAGCAGGATGTGGGCAGGGACAAATAAATGAATTGAAGTTAGCCACACCCAACCAGCCATGGCAACCTGTTCTGGTCACCTTCCACGCTGTGGAAGCTTTGTTCTTTTGCCCTTCACAATAAATCTTGCTGTTGCTCAGTCTTTGAGTCTGTGCCACCTTTAAGAGCTGTAACACTCACCACGAAGGTCCGGTGGCTTCATTCTTGAAGTCAGCAAGACCAAGAACCCACCAGAAGGAACCAACTCCAGAGAAGCCCTCCAAGCTACCTAATATCTCAAGCTTCTGGATACTATAAGATGTTAAAAGATAAGGTTAATTATCTCTTTTGATGGTATTTTACTTTTCCTTGGCAGTTTTAGGACAATGTTTATCCCCAAGTTTTCAGAGGAATTAACTAGAATGTACAAGATCAATAATTACTAAATTGCCATAAATATTGTATTGTAGTGTGGAATAATAAGACAATGCTAATTTTTCTTCCAGTTTTACTTTAATCAAGCATTGCAGCCCATGAAATGAAAAGATCCTCAATGTGTTCCAAACATGTTTATTTGCTGTAGAAAATTGATGCATGTAATGTATAGATAATACTATAAGCATGTTATGAACTGAAAATGCAAAACATTACAGTTGCTGCAGGTTTGTTCGAGTATAGCAAATAGTTTATGTCTCTATGATTTCTCAGTTTTCCCTTAGACATGTAAATATATCGCAACTTTGAGGGACACAATTCATGAAAATACTGGAATTAATTTCTCAGTTGAATGGAATTTTTGATACCAGGAAATTTATTTTAAATTAGAGAAATTTCTATTTGTTTTATAAATCTCACTTAAAACAGTACCTTTAGACACTGATGTTTACACCTTTGTTCTTTTCACTGTGGGGTGATTTATATTAGTTTCTTGACTTGTAAACTCCTTTTAGGCCAGATAGTTTATTTAATAAACTTCGGAAGATTTAAAGTATCTCTTTATTCTGAAAGTACACAATTCTGAAGGTACACAATGGAAAGCCAGCCTATAATTCTGGTCTCCCATTGTAATTGTTCACTGTCTTTACTAAAGAGTTCTTACTATTAGAAACATAAAAACAAACAAACAAGAAAACTTTTTTGTGTCAGAAATATTAGGCCATTTTATTTACTTATCTCTCAAAAAATGCTGGAAACTAGTTTTCATTATTCTCACTTTAAAGACCGAGAGGGTGTTAATATGTTAACTAAAGGATGGTTATCATCACATAGTAAGTAATAGAATAGAAATTCAAAAGCAAATATGCCTGGTTGTAAATCCTCTTCCTCTATGTTCACTAGCTCCTAGTCTCTGGCAGAGAATTTCTAGACTCAGAGGTCATTATCACTCCTCTTCGTCCTCAGGCAGAAAGCGCAAGACATGCAGAAATAATTTCTTTTGTGTAAATTAAGTGGTTTAGTAGGAAAACCAAGTATCAAGTAGCTTGCTTCCTTCCCTCAATCCCTCCCTTATACATTCTTTCCTTCCTTCCCTCCCTCCCTTCTTCCCTCTCCTTTTTTTCTTTCTTTTCTACGTTTAATAACATCCTGTTTGATTATGCTTTATTATTATTTGCAATTAAGTATATAATAGATGCATAAAACTTATTTCCTATTTTTAGCCTGGACTAAGGTAGTATGACCTATTCCTTGGTATTTTTGCTTGCACAGTTATAATGACAAAAAAGGTATGCAAGCAAATTTAGGAAAAACATTCTGGTAAATATTGCTTCAGGTTACCTGTACTTAAAACTTCTGTGCCAGTTCATTCTTAGGAAATGTGTCCTTTGAAAATAAATTAATTTTAATTAAAAAAATTTCTCAAATCATTTAGGGAGAAATATCAACTGTTTATACACAGGATGGAGACAATTCCTCTGGACATACTCCAGACCCTGTGTAGAGTTACCGAGTGAGAAGCAATCCAACAGGAATGCGGTGTGTATGTATTTACATGTATATATAAAATATAATATAATATATATATTATATATATACATTAATATATTTTTGGTTAATTGAATATATAATGCTTCTACTGTCAAGTGTCTGTATGATATGACTGGGAGTTTTTTCCACAGCCACAGACTCTGTTTTACTCAAGCAGAGATAGAAATGGTGGGAAAATATAGAGTGGACCTCTTCTTTCCTATTCTCTCTTCTCTTTTGAGGATTAAAAAAAAAGTAAAGCAAACTAATTAATGGTTACTTTATCTCTGTGTTGTGTATGGCAAATACTCAGCATGTGACAAGTCATTTCATACAAATGTTTCATTTTTGATATTACATTTTGCAAACTGACTTGCTTTGGCAGTAACAGTTTTCAAATGTCACCTAACTGGCTGTGTTCTAGTAACTAGAACACAGAATGCTGCATGTGTGTTTTCCTGTTCTGCACACACACACACACACACACACACAACACACACAATGAAATGTGTCCTTTGTGTTGGCATTAGTCAAGCCAAAAGTAAAACCAATGATGGCATGAGAGCCTTTCCCTCCTATATAATAAATTGAATATGGATTCTTTATTATATTAATGTATATGATAAATACAATTTATAATCTCATTGACATTTTCTTCCACACTGGAAACTATTGATAATTTCTGTTGAACTAATAAAACATAGCCCAATTTACATGTCAGTATCTCCATTAAATTATTACATTGTTAGTCACATTAAGTTGTCATTTTTATTTTGTTTTCTTGAGAGTCAATAATTAACCTCAATGATTGAAGTATAATGTTTCAAAAACGACATAGAGTCAGACTAGTTAATATTACACTTGTTATATTTTGAGAGCATGACTTTTTCATCATATGTATGGGAAATAGTTGTGCTTGAAAAAAA
>NW_012108075.1:835272-842958 GCF_000951045.1 Mandrillus leucophaeus
CAGTATGGGCCTATTCTTCTGGTTCAAGAAGTCATAGGACAGCTCAGATTCAAAGGGATAACTAAACAGACCTCGCCTTTTAATAAAAAGAGGGTTAAAGTTTCTTCTGCCATCATTAATCTGTCAAAATCTGCAATGAGATTAGATTACATGCAGCACTTGAAAGTCCCCTGTTTCAATAATCTTTGTTTAGACTTCTTGCCTTCTTATTATCTTGGCAAATACGTCCCTATAGTCAAACTGTGGGAAAACACATTTCTTTGTATTGGAAGTAAAGTAAAACACAATCGTATAGATTCCACAAATTTACGCCCCAAGGAAAGAAATCATAGGCTAGTTGCCTACAAGATTGGAGGAAGGTTGTGAGAAGATTTCTCTGTTCGACTTTTATAGTTAAAATAATAAAAATAACTAGTTGCTAATGCTTAGTGAGCCTGTCAGGTCATAGGACAAGAACTTTTACATTGAATAATTCAACTTTGTTTAGCTCCAAAACCAGAGTGGGTAGTGCTTAGAACTTTATATCATAGTGAAGCAGGACATTTCCCTGACACCTTCACAGGACCCATGGCAGGGGTGCCTCATTGACCCAGCCCACTGCTCTCGACTCATCAAGAGGGAGTGCATGAGCAAATGGAATACATGAGCACTGGAACCGACTGGCTGCTTCAGTGCCAGTGGGATCAAACTGCACTCACTTGGACCCACTGTGTTTCACCCCTCATGGCAGGGAGCACACAAGTGAGTGGATGTAGGAGCCAGCTTGAGTGCTCATGGGCAAGAGCGAACTCCATGCATGTCCCATGGCAGCATCCAGGCAGGGGTGCCTGCAACTCCTGAAACCCCAAAGGGCAGGTTGTAGTGCTTTCTTAGCTCTGCTGTCCACAGACGGCTTAGGTGTTAACTTTGCCTTTCTGCATGAGGGAGCTGCTCTCCACCTGTAAGGGAAAAATGCCAGTGTGATAGCCTTTTGTATCCAAATCGTGGCTCCCGAGCTCTTGTCTGGCATCCAGGAAAAATGGGGTCACACAAATGAATTGAAGGATGGTAAATGTGGGGGATTTTATTGCTGATGAAAGTGGCTCTCAGTGGGAAAGGGAGCTGAAAAGGGGATGTGGCGGGTAGTTCATCTTCCTCTGAATTACAGCAATTGCTAGCCAGATTCTTCTCTGAAGTTATGCTATTAAGCTGTGCCTCTGAAGTCAAGCCACTTATCTCCAATATCCAGCCATAGTACCGTCTACCTGCTGAGTCTGGGGTTTTTATAGGCACAGGGTGAGGTAGGGCAGGGTCATGGATGGTTTAGGAAAAGGCAACATTTGAGTGGGAAAACAGGGATAGAAATTATCACTTTGGGCCACAGTTTCAGGCTTTTCAGCTTGAGGATGGGGTTTTGCCAGGGACTCACCCTTTTCTGCCTAGAATTTCTCTTCATGCCACTTTAATTCACCTGATTTTTATTATCCCTAGTTTTCTTCTCATTGATATCAGAATGATTATAGTGAGAACCATGCCAAAGAGAGAAGGAATTGCTACTTTTACAAGACCCTCAACTGGGGCCCCCTGACATTTAGAGACAGGAGCAAGCAAAGGAGACCAAAAAGGCCTGTCTGATTAAAAGAATGGCTAGATAATTTGGTGCAATAGCAAGCATGCAAAAAAAGGTTATTTTAATGCAATTATAAGTGGTTATTGAAATTTACATGTTGGGCATTTTTCTAATGTTTCAAAGTGGAGTATCGGTTTAAAGGGGGAGACTAGAAGATTTGCTTTCTCAGTCCACAGGTTCATTGTCTATGTCTAACACTGCTGCAAAAAGTAAAATAGATTTTTGCCCCATGAACTACACAAATATACTCCAAAATAAATTTTAAAAACTAGTTTAAGTAGTGACCACTGATATAAAAATGCTATTATTTTTGGCTTTATAAATGTTAATGATTTATCCCTTGTGCCTTACACAACAAAAGATTTTCAAATAAGCTTATACTCTCAGTTTAATTGTAGCATTGTTTTGAAACAAATTGCTTAGCTTTTAAAGGAAACAGAACTAAATATTTCA
Organism: Mandrillus leucophaeus; assembly: GCF_000951045.1. Taxonomy (NCBI): domain Eukaryota; kingdom Metazoa; phylum Chordata; class Mammalia; order Primates; family Cercopithecidae; genus Mandrillus; species Mandrillus leucophaeus. The sequence continues at coordinate 837,335 of NW_012108075.1, forward strand.
AATATAGACAGTAAGATATTTAGGAGTTCTAATTTTATTTTATAATTTTCCAAACTGCAAATGAAAAAGCCACTGAAGTGTCTTAACAGGGTAAATCATCACACCATATTACCTTGGTTAGAGAAAGGCACTCAATAGCTAGATGATTAATAAAGCTTTATGCAGTTGACATTGCTGAATGCCTGCTTGATGAAAAGTAATAGAAATCACAGAATTGTTCTTTTACAATGAGAAGGTAACTTGTCAAATGAAATGCTTAGCTATATGTATAAAGATTGATTGACACCTTGTGTTATTAGCAGAATTATGCCTATGTCTTACAAGTGAATGAATCTACAGATAATATGTGTACTTGCAATTTTGCTTTTTTTATTGGGTATCAGTACCAGCTAATCATCAAAGAAAATCTTCTAAGGAAATGCTTGGAAATGAACACAAATTGTGCCATTATACTGACATAGTAGAATGACACATTTTAATATCAGGGTATATCAGGAACAACTGCATTGTTATTTACATTGATGGTTATTACTTCTGTTACCTTAGCATGAATTCAATGGCACTACCCTGTTATCGATAGTCATGTTATTTTTTTCCGTCACATATTCCTAAGGGAAAAATAGTTTCACTGAAGCTTGTCTTTCAAGAATCAGTAAAATTTATTAATTTTGTGAAAGCTTGATTGTTACTACATGTTTTAAAAAATATTCTGTATGGTGAAACCAGAAGTATGTAAAATATCTTTCAGCTGTTTATGAACATAGGATGATTATCCAAAGGCACATGTGCTATTATTTTGAGTTGAGAGTTAAAGTAACCTTTCTTTTTCATGGAATAGCATTTTTACTTGAAGAAACAACTGACAGCTTGGATAATATTAGGGGAGGCTTTAAGGTGCTCTGCTGGTGAATTCCAAAATTATCATCTATACAAATAAACCAAGAACAGTAAGAGTTCAATTATTATAGTTAATTACCTTTTTTGGAGAATCATTGAAGTCTCTATTTTGAATTGTGTTGAATTTGGTATGCACTGGTTATATTATGACAATTATTATCATCTGCTATAGTTAGAAATCCAGGGACGTACTGAATACCCAAGAGTAACAGACAGTTTGAATCTCATTTTTCATTTAAATATGACTTTCATATTAGAGGATAGGGAATTATTATATTCGAAAATGGCTTCAAGGTGAATTCCAGACAGAAGCAATTTACTTATGTTAATGTCAGCTAGCATATACATAAGCAATTTCAAAAAACTGTCAACACTTCATTACCATAAATCTTTCCTTAGGCATTGATGCTGCTTAGGAATGTTTAAACTTAATATGTTAACTTCATTTAGTTAGAGATTAACATATAAATATTTAATGCATTTTTTATTTGTATTTATTGTTTTAAGTAACATAGTCTTTTATATCACTCTCAACTTCTCAGATTTCTTTTTCAATTCTTATATCTTCATTGTCACCACATCCACACACTCTTGAAATAAAGGTGATGTGAGATGTGTATTTTCCCCAAACTGAAAAAAAATAAAGAAATATAAAAACATTGCTGTTAAGGCTTTTTATGTATCTATCTTAATTCAAGTGCTATTTTGGTTCTTCTACTGAATAGATGTTTAATATGGTTAAATCACCTATTTTCTATAATCTCTGGTTTTATTATAGTAAAATTAGAATTAGCAAATGAGGTGGCTTAAAATGTAACTATATATTCAGTACGCAAATATCCATGAATTCTGTACCTGATTGCTTTCTAATATTTACTTCCTTTAGTGCAAATATATGCATATACTTTAAATGTAAATCAACAGAGAGAGGAATTAAAAGCATATGGCAGGATTAGAGTCAGAGATATGGGTATGAATTTATGTGTAGCCTAATATATATTCAGATGTTTAGACACAGAAGCAATCATAAATATGTTTACGTGTAGGTTAATATGCATAAATATATTGCCTCACTCTGCCCATAAAGAAGGCTCAGAAGCAGTGACACCTCAGAGCCGTAACTACATCCAACCATCAAGAGCTTTCTTTCCAAATATCATTATCTAAACAAGGGCCAAGTGTTTCTTGGAGAAACCACTGATTTTATCCTCAGGAAAGGGAAAACATAAGATGAGCATGAAGCACTTGAAGCACCAGAAAATAAAGATGTGCTCAAAAAACACCAGAATGGGAACATGGAAAAAATCATAGTGACCAACCTGAAAGAACTCCCCAAGAGCAAAGCAGAAAATATCCAACAAAATAAATCATGTAGCATAGGTTTGTAACACAAAATACGGAAGAAATATCCATGAGTTCATACAGATACAAATACAACAATGATTGCATAAATAAATTTGAGAAAAGAAATAAACCTTTTGTACAAATTACCGACAAAGTATTTTCATTGCCAGAATGTCTTCATCTACATTTTCCAAATCCCATGACATGTTGTAGTGAAAAATAACTCATAAAGCTTAGAACTTTTGGAGAATTAGTGAATTAGAGGGTAAATAGGTATAATGACTATGAAGAACATTTTTCTATTACTTGTAAACTAAAAATGATCTGGCAGTTTGACTCACAAGTGACACTTTTGAGAGTCTGTTTTCTTTTTCTTTTTTTCTTTTTCTTTTTTTTTTTTTTTGAGAGAGAATCGCGCTCTGTTGTGCAGGCTGGAGTGCAGTGGCGCGAATTGGCTCACTTCAGCCTCTGCCTCCTGAGTTCAAGCAATTCTCTGCCTCAGCCTCCCGAGTAGCTGGGATTACTGGCGTGGGCCACCATACCCAGTTAATTTTTATATTTTTAGTAGAGACGGGGTTTCACCGTGTTGGTCAGGCTAGCCTTGAACTCCTGGCCTCGTGATCTGCTCACCTCAGCCTCCCAAAGTGCTGTGATTACAGGCATGAGCCACCGTGCTGGGATGACAGTCTATTTTTAAGAAAACATATATGTATGTAGAAGGGGAAATTTATAATATATAAAATGACACTTGGTTGCACGATTTTCAATTTTAAGATAGTAAATGCCTTTCAATAGGGGAATTGTTAAATAAAACATATGTTGACACCAACATAAATTTAAAATATTTCCTGGATAGGATTTAGCACACACTAACTTTAGCAATAACTTTGTTGGAAATTGAGATTGTATTTTTTTTTAAAAGTTATTAAAAATTAAAAAAAAACAAAGATGAGGTTCTTATGATGAAAGAAAACCAAATGATTTTTAAAAATTGAATTTCATGTACAGAAAATTGAAATCTGATCTTCAGCTATTCGGGTAGGCCGGTAAAAAGACCTTGAATTTTTTTACAAAAATGATTACATTATGATAAGTTTATTTCTTTAGCTCTTACAACAAAACTATATAAAGTAAGTTTTATTGCTTGGTGTTACGCCTAGCAAGTTCTAGAGCCCCAGAAGAAATCTCTGACTCACTATTGCCTCAACCTCAAGAGAAGATGGCATTGGTTGGAGACAGCACTTTGATAAAAATCAAAATAAATATCAGTGCAGAAAAAATATTGGAAATATGGACACTGTTGAAATAGGAGTACGTGTAACCCTCTTCAATTAAACACACAAATACATGCACATTTCTGATAGGAAGAAGATGGTCATATTTTTGGAAGTCAGGTAAAATGTATTCATATTTTTGTTTTTGTTTTTCGTTTTTGAGACAGGGTCTCACTATGTGGCCCCGACTGGAGTGCAGTGGTACAATCACAGATCCCTGCAGTTTCTAGTGCCGAGGCTCAAGTGATCTTCCCACCTAAGGCTCCCAAGTAGCTGGGACCACAGGCACACACCACCACGCCTGGCTAAGTTTTCTATTTTTTGGAGAGACAGAGTCTCACTATGTTGCTCAGACTGGTCTTGAACTCCTGGGTTCAAGTGTTCCTCCCACTTTGGCCTTCCTCGTTAGTGTTGGGATTACAGGCGTGAGCCACCATACTCCAGGTAAAATTTAATTCATAAACATTTCAACTCATAAATTTTCAGTGTCTAAGAGTATGATTAGCACTTTTAAAAACTAGAACTGCATAATTTTTGAAAGCCTCAAGATTAATGGAAAATATATAATTGTAATGAATTTTATTGTGTATAATTCTATATTATATTTTACAAGTATGCAATTGTAGTTGCATAGATTTATTGTATATGAAGAAAATATTCTAATATCTTATTTAATTAAATGGAAAATGATTTAATATAATACGGATGCTTATTTCTTATGAAGTTTAAATGTATCTTATGCATTCTATCACTGTTTTCTCAAGCATTTCAAAGATAATTATATTGTTTTATCTTCTTGCTCAAAAAAAAAAAAAATGCATTTTTTTTCACTCATCAGCCTTTCCCCAGCCATTTATAATTGACATTTGTAAAACCATGCTTTGCCTTGGAATCCATGCTCTCTATTGATTAAAGATTAAGGCAAAAACTAAAACTTCTTGAGACTGAATTTCTTTTATCATTCCTTCCCCCCTCGAAATATTTGCTACTCTGCTATGTTAGATGTTTCTATCTGCAGGATTTTACTTTGCATTTCGGATTTAAATAAAGGATTAGGGAAATTTTATAAGAAACAACTTTATGTCAAAGTCATATCTCTCATAGGTCCCATGAAGAGTAGATTAGAGATTTTAAAGTACTTACTGAAAAAAATCAATAAATTCAGTTTTGAATTAAATATGAAGCTTTCAAGAATTCATTGTCTTCTCACCTTTAATTCTTTTCATTTATAATTAACTAGGGGATATCAACCTCCCTCTTTCCTCTTTCAGCTATCAAGTCATAACCTGAAGCTTAAGGACTGGGATTACTTTTTTTGTGATACTGTTGCTCAAATTGTTGATTTACTCTTGAAGCTCTCAAGGAACTTGCAAGTCCCTTTTAAATCTCTCTAAACAACTAGTCTCATTGATTTCCCACATGGCTGTAAGCTCTACAGATTTATAATACTGTGCTCATTTATACACTCTATTTCCTTTTAGGAGTTTTCAATTTCCTATAAGTCGTTAGCATTACGTGTCCCTTTGCTCTTGTATTATGCAGCCGGATGAAGAGATGAGATCGGTGGTATTTTAATGACATATTCATTATTTATCATGCTGTTGAAATGCAACATTTGCTATCGCTCCAAGTTCTGGTTTATTTAGTTATTCCTAAGGTATAGAGAAGTCTTTGAGTTGCTCTTAAAATAGCATAATAGATTAAAAATATTTTTATAAGAAGAAACTGAGGTAGCATCTGATAAAACAAATGCAAATGGTTAACATCTATCTGTTATTCATGTTTCTTAGTCCTGAAATAACAGAAGAATTAGAGCTACTGAAGGGGTAATTTTACCTCCACAGGGAAGACATCTGGTATTCCTGCTATCTATGTCAAGGAAGATGTAAAGCTGGTCATAAAATTTTCTTCTCTGAGATGTAATGATTCATATTTTTCAAAACTTTTCCAATTTGCATGAATTTTTCTAATTGCATGAATTGTTTTAGTCTGTCTTCATTTTGGCAGATAACTTTTCTGAGTTTATTTGACTCAAAAAGAAAATGTCTTTTGCTTGTGTACTACAGAGGAAGCTGCTGAAATAAAGTTCTTTGTCTGTCTAGAAATCTG
>NW_012108075.1:843008-853021 GCF_000951045.1 Mandrillus leucophaeus
TGTCTAAGAGTATGATTAGCACTTTTAAAAACTAGAACTGCATAATTTTTGAAAGCCTCAAGATTAATGGAAAATATATAATTGTAATGAATTTTATTGTGTATAATTCTATATTATATTTTACAAGTATGCAATTGTAGTTGCATAGATTTATTGTATATGAAGAAAATATTCTAATATCTTATTTAATTAAATGGAAAATGATTTAATATAATACGGATGCTTATTTCTTATGAAGTTTAAATGTATCTTATGCATTCTATCACTGTTTTCTCAAGCATTTCAAAGATAATTATATTGTTTTATCTTCTTGCTCAAAAAAAAAAAAAATGCATTTTTTTTCACTCATCAGCCTTTCCCCAGCCATTTATAATTGACATTTGTAAAACCATGCTTTGCCTTGGAATCCATGCTCTCTATTGATTAAAGATTAAGGCAAAAACTAAAACTTCTTGAGACTGAATTTCTTTTATCATTCCTTCCCCCCTCGAAATATTTGCTACTCTGCTATGTTAGATGTTTCTATCTGCAGGATTTTACTTTGCATTTCGGATTTAAATAAAGGATTAGGGAAATTTTATAAGAAACAACTTTATGTCAAAGTCATATCTCTCATAGGTCCCATGAAGAGTAGATTAGAGATTTTAAAGTACTTACTGAAAAAAATCAATAAATTCAGTTTTGAATTAAATATGAAGCTTTCAAGAATTCATTGTCTTCTCACCTTTAATTCTTTTCATTTATAATTAACTAGGGGATATCAACCTCCCTCTTTCCTCTTTCAGCTATCAAGTCATAACCTGAAGCTTAAGGACTGGGATTACTTTTTTTGTGATACTGTTGCTCAAATTGTTGATTTACTCTTGAAGCTCTCAAGGAACTTGCAAGTCCCTTTTAAATCTCTCTAAACAACTAGTCTCATTGATTTCCCACATGGCTGTAAGCTCTACAGATTTATAATACTGTGCTCATTTATACACTCTATTTCCTTTTAGGAGTTTTCAATTTCCTATAAGTCGTTAGCATTACGTGTCCCTTTGCTCTTGTATTATGCAGCCGGATGAAGAGATGAGATCGGTGGTATTTTAATGACATATTCATTATTTATCATGCTGTTGAAATGCAACATTTGCTATCGCTCCAAGTTCTGGTTTATTTAGTTATTCCTAAGGTATAGAGAAGTCTTTGAGTTGCTCTTAAAATAGCATAATAGATTAAAAATATTTTTATAAGAAGAAACTGAGGTAGCATCTGATAAAACAAATGCAAATGGTTAACATCTATCTGTTATTCATGTTTCTTAGTCCTGAAATAACAGAAGAATTAGAGCTACTGAAGGGGTAATTTTACCTCCACAGGGAAGACATCTGGTATTCCTGCTATCTATGTCAAGGAAGATGTAAAGCTGGTCATAAAATTTTCTTCTCTGAGATGTAATGATTCATATTTTTCAAAACTTTTCCAATTTGCATGAATTTTTCTAATTGCATGAATTGTTTTAGTCTGTCTTCATTTTGGCAGATAACTTTTCTGAGTTTATTTGACTCAAAAAGAAAATGTCTTTTGCTTGTGTACTACAGAGGAAGCTGCTGAAATAAAGTTCTTTGTCTGTCTAGAAATCTGTAAAGGTAGTTCATTGTTATTCTCCATTGTCACATAATCAGTAGAATAAAAAAATAAACTTTTTAAACACAGGCTTCTCTTTCCCTAACTAAAATGAATTGGAAAGGTAATATATCTCTTAGATATTTTTCAAGTCATTCCTGCAATATCTTGAGGCATCCTCCTAGAGAAGTTTGAATCAATCCACCGTATTATGGAAATTCAAGCTAATGGACAATATTTTCTTTACAATGTTACAGATGTTAGAAAAATTAAAATAGGTCCATTGTCTAATATTTCATTATTGCTTTACAAAGAAAGCACCCCAAAATATGAAAACTGGGGTATTTCATAGTAAGATACATAAAGATTTTAGTTATACATAGCTAAGGCTGGAGAAAATGTATGACCATCACTATTCACTATTTATGTATCACCAAGAATCATGATGCCTGTGTTTCTTATTATAACTTGTTAATTTACTGATTTTTCTCTTGACTTCAGAGACAGGATGTTTCTAACTCCACCTTTCTGATAGTAGTAATGGCCATTCCATGACTTCACACCAACACTTCTTTCTAGTGTGCCACATGGCACAAATAAGGTGCTTAAAGTTACATCCACGTCATTCTGAATTAGGCAGAAACTAATCAATAAATGCCTAAAGGTTCAAATTTTACAGCATTCTGTAAAATGAGAAAATTGAGGATTAAATTAGAGTCAACTAAGAATTTCACCATCCCGTCATGTTTATTGTTGAATCACCAATTCATTTTGAACTACTAATTATTAGTAGGCTTACAGTAGGCTTAGTCTATATTTTTCTAAAATATAAACTTATATAATATGTCCTCATTATTCTTGGCCAGCAAAATGAGAGAGGAGGGAATTCCCATAAAATCCACCACAAAAACCAGAATATTATGGTCTTAGTAAGATAAGAATAATTTAAGACCTATGCTATGAAAAAATATTTTTTATTAAAAATGTTATTTGCATAATTCAATGTGTTTTGATAAATACACAAACACGTAATCACCATCCCAATTAAGATATAGAATATTCCCAGGACCCCTGAAAATTCCCATGTCTGCCAATCGCGTTAATCCCCAAATCCCACTCCCAATCTGAGACAGTCACTGTTATGAATTTCTGTCTTTGTAGATTCAGTCTGTTCCTGAACTTCATATAAGTGAAATTACAGAGCATGTATTCTTTTGCATCTGGCTTTTTTTTTTAATTATTATATTTTAAGTTCTGGGGTACATGAGCAGAATGCGCAGGTTTGTTATATAGGTATATACGGGCCATGTTGTTTGCTACACCCATCAACCAGTCATCTACCTTAGGTATTTCTTCTAATGCTGTCCCTCCCCTAGCTCCCAAACCCCCGACAGGCCCTGTTGTGTAATGTTTCCTGCCCTGTGTCCATGTGTTCTCATTGCTTAACTCCCACTTATGAGTGAGAACATGCGGTGTTTGGTTTAGTTCTTGTGTTAATTTGCTGAGAATGATGGTTTCCAGCTTTATCCATGTCCCTGCAAAGGACATGAACACATTCTTTTTGATGGCTGCATAGTATTCCATGGTGTATATGTGCCACATTGTCTTTATCCAGTCTATCATTGATGGGCATTTGGGTTGGTTCCAAGTCTTTGCTACTGTGAACACTGCCACAATAAATATATGTGTGCATATGTCTTTATAGTAGAATGAGTTATAATGCTTTGGGTATATACCCACTAATGGTATTGCTGGGTCAAATGGTATTTCTGGTTCTAGATCCTTGAGGAATCACCACACTGTATTCCACAATGTTTGAACTAGCTTACAGTCCCACCAACAGTGTAAAAGCGTTCCTGTTTTTCCACATCCTCTTCAACATCTGTTGTTTCCTGACTTTTTAATGATTGCCATTCTAACTGGTGTGAGATGGTATCTCATTGTGGTTTTGATTTTCATTTATCTAATGAACAGTGATGATGAGCTTTTTTCCATATATTTGTTGGCTACATAAATGTCTTGTTTTGAGAAGTGTCTGTTCACATCCTTCACCTACTTTTTGATGTGGTTGTTTGTTTTTTCTTGTATATTTATTTAATTTCTCAATTTTTTCTTGTAAATTTATTTAGATTCTGGATATTAGCCCTTTGCCAGATGGCAGAAATTTTCTCCCATTCTGTAGGTTGCTTGTTCACTCTCTGATAGTTTCTTTTGCTGTGCAGAAGCTATTTAGTTTAATTAGATCCCATCTGTCAATTTTGGTTTTTGTTGCCATTGCTTTTGGTATTTTAGTCATGAAGTGTTTGCCCATGCCTGTGTCCTGAATGATATTGCCCAGGTTTTCTTCTAGGGTTTTTATGGTTTTAGGTCTTACATTTAAGTCTTTAATCCATCTTGAGTTAATTTTTGTATAAGGTGTAAGGAAGGGGTACAGTTTCAGTTTTCTGCATGTGGCTAGCCAGTTTTCTCAACACCATTTATTAAATAGGGAACCCTTTCTCCATTGCTTGTTTTTGTCAGGATTGTGAAATATCAGATGGTTGTAGATGTGTGGTGTAATTTCTGGGCCCTTGTTCTGTTCCATTGATCTATATATCTGTTTTAGTACCAGTGCCATGCTGTTTTGGTTACTGTAGCCTTGTAGTATAGCTTGAGGTCAGGTAGTATGATGCTTCCAGCTTTGTTCCTTTTGCTTAGGATTGTTTTGGTTATGCAGGCTCTTTTTTGGTAGAGACACACACACAAAAAAAAGCCTTCAAAAAAGTCAATGAATCCAGGAGATAGCTTTTTGAAAAGACTAACACAAAAGACAGACCACTAGCTAGAATAACAAAAAAGAAAAGAGAGAAGAATCAAAAAGACACAATTAAAAAATGATAATGGGGCTATCACCACTGATCCCTCAGAAATACAAACTACCATCAGAGAATACTATAAACACCTGTACACAAATAAACTAGAAAATCTAGAAGAAATGTACAAGTTCCTGGACATACACACCCTCCCAAATCTAAACCAGGAAGAAGTCGAATTCCTAAGTAGACCAATAATGAGTTCTGAAATTTAGGTAGTAATCAATAGCCTACCAACCAAAAAATGTACAGAACCATACGGATTCACAGCCAAATTCTACCAGAGGTACAAAGAGGAGCTGATCCATTCTGAAACAATTTCAAACAATAGAAAAAGAGGGAATCCTCCCTACTCATTTTATGAGGCCGACATCATCCTGATACCAAAACCTGGGAGAGACAAAACAAAAAAAGAAAATTTCAGGCCAGTATCCCTGATGAACATTGATGTGAAAATCCTCAATAAAATACAGGCACACCAAATCCAGCAGCACTTCAAAAAGCTTATCCACCATGATCAAGTCAGCTTCTTCCCTGGGATGAAAGGCTAGATCAACATCCGCAAGTCAATAAACTGAAACTATTACATAAACAGAACCAATGACAAAAACCACGTGATTATCTCAATAGACTCAGAAAAGGCCTTCGATAAAAATTCAATACCACTTCATGCTGAAACCTCTCAATAAACTAGGTATTGATGGACTGTAACTCAAAATAATAAGAGCTACTTATGACAAACCCACAGCCAATATCATATTGAATGGGCAAAAACTGGAGGCATTCCCTTTGGAAACTGGCACAAGACAGGCATGCCCTCTCTCACCACTCCTATTCAACATAGTGTTGGAAGTTCTGCCCTCAGAGCAGAGGACAATCAGGAAAGAGGAAGAAATAAAGCGTATTCAGATAGGAAGGGAGGAAGTCAAATTGTCTCTGCAGTTGACATGATTGTATATTTAGAAAACCCCATCATCTCAGCCCAAAATCTCCTTAAGCTGATAAGCAACTTCAGCAAAGTCTCAGGATACAAATCAATGTGCAAAACTCACAGCATTCCTACACACCAGTAATAGAAAGACAAATCATGAGTGAAATCAGATTCACAATTACTACAAAGAGAATAAAATACCTACGAATACAACTTACAAGGGAAGTGAAGGAGTTCTTCAAGGAGAACTACAAACCACTGCTCAAGGAAACAAGAGAGGACACAAACTAATGGAAAAACATTCCATGTTCATGTACAGGAAGAATCAATATCGTGAAAATGGCCATACTGCCCAGAGTAACTTATGGATTCAATGCTATCCCCATCAAGTTACCATTGACTTTCTTCACAGAATTAGAAAAAAAAACTACTTTAGATTTCATATGGAACCATCTTTTGTTCAAAGACACATGTAGGCTCAAAATGAAAGAATGGAAGAATATTTACCAAGCAAATGGAAAGCAAAAAATAAAATAATATAAATAAAAACTAAAAAAAGAGCAGGGGTTGCAATTCTATTCTCTGATAAAACAGACTTTAAACCAACAAAGATCAAAAGAACAAAGAAGGGCACTATATAATGGTAAAGTGATCAATGCAGCAAGAAGAGCTAACTATCCTAAATATATATGCACCCAATACCAGAGCACCCAGATTCACAAAGCAAGTTCTTAGAGACCTACAAAGAGACTTAGACTTCCACACAATAATAGTGGGAGATTTTAACATCCCACTGTCAATATTAAACATATCAAAGATACAGAATATTAACAATGATATTCAGGACTTGAACTCAGCTCTGGACCATGCAGACCCAAGAGACATCTACAGAACCCTACACCCCAAATCAACAGAGTATACTTTCTTCTCAGCACCACATCGCACTTATTCTAAAATTGACCACATAATTGGAAGTAAAACATTCCTCAGCAAATGCAAAACAGCGGAAATCATAACAAACAGTCTCTCAGACCACAGTGCAATCAAACTGTGACTCAGGATTAAGAAACTCACTCAAAACTGCACAACTACATGAAAACTGAACTACCTGCTCCTGAATGACTATTGGGTAAATAACGAAATGAAGGCAGAAATAAAGATGTTCTTTGAAACCAATGAGAACAAAGATACAACATACCAGAATCTCTGGGACACTGCTAAAGCAGTGTTCAGAGGGAAAATTATAGCACTAACTGCCCTCAAGAGAAAGCAGGAAAGATCTAAAATTGACACCCTAACATAACAAATAAAATAACTGGAGAAGCAAGAGCAAACACATTCAAAAGCTAGCGGAAGACAAGAAATAACTATGATCAGAGCAGAACTGAAGGAGATAGAGACACAAAAAATCCTTCAAAAAATCAATGAATCCAATAGGTGTTTTTTTGAAAGGATCAACAAAATAGATAGACCACTAACCAGACTAATAAAGAAGAAAAGAGAGAAGAATGAAATAGATATAAGAAAAATTATTCTTAGAAAGCATTATTCATGTGTTGATATCTCACGTTAAAAATTTAGGTTGAATACTGATTTCAGTTTATTTTTATATCACTACAAGAAGATTTGAAACATAATAAATCAATATAATAGTTTATATTCTGTCAAAATACAGCCATTCTCACCTGTGGCAAATAAATTTGAATATTTGAGAAAAATGAACAGAAAAACTGAGAATCCTCAAAATTAAGACTAAATAAGATTTGATTCTGCCATGATTCAGGGATTGATACTATTTTGATAGAGATATTTAATATGAAGAATGAAACGTCATTATAAATAAAATTATAATATTTTAAGGCATTTTACAAACTAGTAAAGTTATATATCTTTTAACTTTTGCTATAATTATTTGAATTTTTCTATTTTTACTGCCCTTATTCCATATTGAATGTCATAGTACTTGTACCTACAGCATAAAATATGACAATACAGCTAATGCAAGAAATAAATTTTAAGAAAGTGAAATCATTATACACTCATTCCTACTTTTCCGTACTAAATATAAACTAAAACGTTTTGAATTACTGTGTTAAGCTATATCATTTTGTATGAATGAAATAAATGCAAAGTCAACATTTATAAACAATAAAAACTATTTTAAATATATGTGACTGAGAAAACACGAAGTATAGTAATTCACTATCGAGGATACAGAGCTGAAAGTAAGAACTGAAAACAACTCAGGGTAGAATTCTTAGTGACACTTAGTATATGGACTAAAAAATAATTTGAAAAGGAGAGGTACATGATTCCCACTTTGCTTGATTTTAATCTATACTATGAAATATTACACAGCTATTAAATACAAAATGGAGTAGCAAAGATTTATAGGTAGTAAGCAAAACATATCACAGATTTATATATATATACACACATATATATACACGCACACACGATTTTATAAGTACAAACACGCAAATGAAAACAAAACCACAATATAAGTGAATATGGACATCTATGAATAACAAAATTTATCTATATTTATTTCTGTATATATGTCTGACTAGGTAGCTCTCCATCTACGTGAATGAAGACTGTGCAGGGGAAGCAGAGTAGGAAGTGAAATACCAAGCTTTGTTTAGATACGCATGATTTAGGAATTACACAGGATATATTCAGACATCACTATTTTTAATCATTTGATGTAAAAACGGTGAATATTGAAACTATTCTAAAAATTATTTTCATCAACTTAATAAGATAGTCTAATAATTCACTACAATATTTTCTGCACTTTAAAATTATAGTTATATCTAGAAAATAAATTTTTTAAGTCTAAATTAATTTAATTTTAAAATGAACTTTTAATTTTAAAACAAATTATGAGAAACTCTTTTAACTCTATTGGATTCCTAAGCTTTTCTTTCTTTCTTTTTTTTTTTTTTTTTCTGAGACGGAGTTTTGCTGTGTAGCTGGAGTGCAATGGCACGGTCTCGGCTCACTGCAACCTCTGCCTCCCGGATTCAAGCAATTCTCCTGCCTCAGCCTCCCGAGTAGCTGGGATTACAGGCTCCTGCCACGTTTGGCTAATTTTTGTATTTGTAGTAGAGACAGGGTTTCACCATGTTGGCCAGGCTGGTCTGGAACCCCTGACCTTGTGATACTCCCGCCTCGGCCTCTGAAAGTGCTGGGATTACAGGCATGAGCCACCACACCCAGCCAGCTTTTCTTTTTAATGTATACTTTCTTTTTAATAGATTTTAATTTTTAGAGCAGTTTTTGGGTTCACAGTAATATTTCGAAGAGGATGTCCATATACCTTCTGCCCCAAACATGCATAGCCTCCCCAGTTATCAAGGTCTCCCACAAGTTTGATACATTTGTTACAACTGGTAAATGTACACTGACACATCAATATCACTTAAAGTCCATAGTTTAATGTTTAAGTCATTAAATGTGTACATTAAACTTTAAATGTGTACATTAAAGCTTAATGTACACATTTCTTCCCTGCATACCCAACTGGCAATTCTATTTCTCAGCATCTAATAAGTTTGTGAAAGAAATTTTGTTCCATGTGTTTAATTAAATGTAAACACTGTCACCAATGTACACTTAGATCCAATGACAATTACTTGGTTTTATTTGTATTTCCTTCGATAAAACAACATAGTTTACCATTTTCAGAGATGTTTATTAGATAAAATGTGCCCTGCAGTTCTTCATTATGTTTATTTTTCTTCTTTTTAGTTTTGCTTTCGGGTCACAGCATAGAAAAGGAAATCTTTCCTCTGATTAACTTTCAAACAAACATGCAATAAATTAATGTTTCTTCAGCATTATGGATTAGTAATCCAAACAATGAAAGGGAATTAGCAATTTACACAAAATAATCATTTGGATAACTGCTTTGCAAAATTTTCTTTTATGTCTGAGAGTGGTATAAAATGTCAGATTCAAAGTTTAATTCATGCATTTAGGAAAACACCTAGACAACCCAGTATGCGAGATAGACAAATGAGAAGCTTGAGAACCTTGGAACCTCATATTTCAACCGTAATTGTGAGATAGACAGATGGAATCTTAGAAGGCATTTCTCAGTTTTATGAATGAACAACCTGCTGCTGAATGTTCAGAATTTCTTATTTAAAATTCACAAACCTTTTACTAGAACTATGTAGTCAAAATGTTAGGCATGGTTAAATGAGTTCCAGGAATCCATCTTTTTAACAAGCTCTCCAAGTCATGCTTATGTATAGTCAAATCAGTGGTGCCTTTGCTTCAAGGAGTTGCATTTGGAAACTCAGATTTAAATTAACTGCTATTTAAGAGCTAAAAAGTATGGGGAAAACTAAAATCAATAAATGTCAAATGTAAGTTCTTCAAAGGTAACATTAGTCACTTGTGGAGACGGTATTATAAAATGTACGTCTTCCACCTCCGGCCCATCCGTCTCGTATTTTACCATGCTCGTTCTAAAAGTATTCCACTAGATTCCTTTAGAAATCATATACAAGCGGCCCGGCGCGGTGGCTCAAGCCTGTAATCCCAGCACTTTGGGAGGCCGAGACGGGCGGATCACGAGGTCAGGAGATCGAGACCATTCTGGCTAACACAGTGAA
>NW_012108075.1:853238-867499 GCF_000951045.1 Mandrillus leucophaeus
AAAAAAAAGAAAAAAGAAAAAAAAAAAAGAAATCATATACAAGCTTGCCAAATTAAACTTGTAATAGATCTACCAATGTTGAAAATAAGAAATGTGCACATGAGTTTCTTGTGGAAAGAATGATCTAATTTAAAGTGAATTTTCTATGTGGTGTTCCATGCTCGATCTGACAACTCTGAAACCACAAGCCCATGACTATCCAAGGGTGTACTTCTAGTTCATACATTTTTCTATAGTGAACAACCTCTGACAACTCCATGCAGGCCACACAATTTTGCAAAATGAGAACTACCGTAAGTTTAACATACAGTTACACTGGTGAATATTTTTTCCTTTGCCTTTCAGAATTTTTTCATAATTTCTCTGTTCAGCGATTTTTGAGAAGATTGTTAAAAGTGTAATCCCACTGATGACAAGGTGGTTTTCATATTGGAGTGCAAAAAGTTGCAAAAGTTGGTTTGAATGTGAATTTTTAAAATCATGAATATTAATCTAAGGTCTTTTGACTTTTCTTCTGAAAGCGGTGTGCAATTTTTAAAGCTGATATTATCTCTCTCCCACCTAAGATTTCTCTCTCTCTCAGATATTATTCTTTTATTTTGGTAGCAATATATAGAATGAATTAGGAAACATACATTGTAAAAATTTAAGCATTTTAGCAGAAATGAGAAAGTATATATAATTGATTTTATTGTCTCTCTCCCATAAAAATTATATTCAAGATTCCCTATAAGGAAATGAAGTTAAAACATAGAGATGGCAAAGACTATGAAGGAAGTTAAATAGCAAACTTATTTCTATAGGTCACAGAAAGTCACAGCAAAATATTTAATTGTTCACATGTTTCTTCAACTGGAGTCTGTGCCATTCAACAATATTTGAAACAAATATGTGGCTGCCATAAGTTATTAATCTGACTATATGTGAACATTTCAAAATGAAATGAAACAGAAAATGAAATAGAAATGGACTCACTATAATTATCTTCATATTTTATATTTAGCATTTGATTTATTAATCAAATTTCTGATAAAATGTATTTATAATTTTTCTTTTGAGAGGGAGTCTCGCTCTGTTGCCCAGGCTGGAGTGCAGTGGCATGATCTTGGCTCACTGCAACCTCTGTATCACAGGTTCAAGCAATATCCCTGCCTCGGCCTCTTGAGCAGCTATCTATAATTTATTTTTTAAAACACAGAATTTGTTTTCTTGAAAATATATTTCCTCCTACCCAAACTCACTTTATTCTCACATGTCTTGGCTGTCTTTGGCTTACGTTAGAATTATTACTATATTACATGTAAGTTAAGTTATAAAGTATATAAACATGTCTGACAAAATAAAAATGTCAATATTGAATATAACATTCAAAATTGACTATGATAGAACACTTTAAATATCAGGCAATTCTCTGAACGGTTTACCTGCATTGCCTTATTCATATTATTAACAAAGTAGAACAGATATTTTACTTTCAAACATTAGGCATGAAAATGTGTGTCATTACTTGAAATCAACTTTGTCACATTTGTGACAGTTGAGTAAGATGTTTAAAAGTTACCATGATGGTATTGTTGAAAGTTCAATTCTTTCTAAAAATAAGAGAGTATTTTATAGGCCTCATCATCCATCAAGTAATGACCAACAATACTTCCATATTACGCATACTATATTTATATATTGGCTTAAATAAGTGCCATTTTATTTGTATATCAGAGGGAGAGGCATTCATGAATGAAACGTAAGTGTGAATACACATTTTCTTTAATAATAATAATAACAGGCCGTGCGCGGTGGCTCAAGCCTGTAATCCCAGCACTTTGGGAGGCCGAGACGGGCGGATCATGAGGTCAGGAGATCGAGACCATCCTGGCTAACACGGTGAAACCCCGTCTCTACTAAAAAATACAAAAAACTAGCCGGGCGAAGTGGCGGGTGCCTGTAGTTACAGCTACTCGGGAGGCTGAGGCAGGAGAATGGCGTGAACCCGAGAGGAGGAGCTTGCAGTGATCTGAGATCCGGCCACTGTACTCCAGCCTGGGTGACAGAGCAAGACTCCGTCTCAAAAAAGAAAAAAAAAAAAAAATAATAATAATAACAACAAATGTTTCTTCACATACTGTGCTTCTCCAGAATAGAGAGTTAACTTCATTAATATTTTCCTGAAACAAGCAGACAATCGATTGCAATGGTGCCTCAATTATTAATATTTCTGCCCTGAATTTATCTGGTTCAGTTTCCTTTTATCCCAGAGGATTGGGAATTGACTACCAGAAAGTTTAATTAACATACACAAAGACAAAATAAATGTGAGAAGGTGCCGGAATTTCCACATTAGACTCCATAGGCAGAGGGAGCAAGAATACTAAAAGGCTGTTAATGAATGTTTTGTATTTGCAGCCAACTCTTTAATTACCTCTGCTAATGAATGGGAGCAGAGTGGTAATAAGCATATTGGAAATCATTCGTATTTGACTTTGCAATAGCATTTCTTGTAAAAAGTTAGCTTTGCTAATGTTTTGCTAAGTATGACTTAAGATCTAATTTGTAATCAGTAAACACTAAGTTTATGGTGTCAGGAGGAGGAGGCTGAGAAATATCCTGAAGGACAAGTGAAAAACCTAAACTCAACGTTTTGTTGTTAGTGATCCACATAATATTGTCTAAATGTTATCTCTGGGCAATGCAAATTTTCATGATGTTGCATAGGGTGCATTAACATTTGAGATTTAATTTATCCACAAACATATTCTGCACAATTATTGCTAAATGTATTTCTAAGTGTTCTAGATTTTATGCTGCTAATATAAATGGGGCATCTTTCATTATAAGCTTTTTCCTATTTAATTTTTATGCAGAAAAGCTTTTACTAATTATGTGATATTTTTTTCTTTAGCCTCATTATTGCATGATTTTTATTTTTACCAATAGTTTTTCCAGTGAATTTTCTGTTTTCTTGGCATAACTTCACATCAAATACAGTGATCTTGGTTTTCTTCTCCATTCACTAACATAAAACATTGCATTCTATGTCATTGATATTCTTCTCTAATTGCGTGGTGTCTATTTTCAGAAAATCACAATACAATACGGATGAAATAAGTCATTTTTATTGCTCTACATTAATGAGATTATTTTATTACCAAACATTAATTTAAGAAATTTTATTAAAATGTAGCCCAGATACGGAAAAGTGATGAAATCAAAAGTGCACAGCAGGATTAATTTTCATGAAGTGAACCTGCTCAAATTCAGTATACACAAGAAAGTATAACTCAAAGGTTCCAGATATCCACTCTATGCCCCTACCCAGACACTGAATATGGCAAGTGTAATCGCTGTCCTAACTTTATTGTCAAAAAGTAGTTTGTTTTTTAGCTTTATGTAAATGAAATCAGACACATAGCTTATTGTATCTGTCTCTTTTTGCAAAACATTTTGACTGTAAAATTTATCTTTTTTATGTGTAATTGAAGTTTTTGAAAGACCTCATTATTTATAACACTCCATTATATGAATATACACTAAATTTGTTGGGCTGCTATGACTAAGGCAGTTAAGGACATTCTTGGACATATCTTTTTGGTGCACATATTTACATGTGTAAGATCATATAATCTGTGAATAATGATGATGTTTCTCTTCATTTTTATTTCTTTATCCCTTCTATATTTAAAACATTCTCTTCTTTTCTTGCTTTATTTTTGTGACTAGCACTTCCATTATAATATCATATATTATTTTGTGATATTGACACTCTTGGGTCATCCATGTTCTAAGGGGGGAACTTTCAGTAATTATCCATGAATAATGTTTGATGAAGGACTTTTATAGGTACTTTTTATCAGAGTAAAGAAATGATCTCTCGTTTCTAATTTGCTCTCAGTTTTATCTTGACATGTTATGAGAGTTAAAATACTTAATTCATGTATCAAGATGATGATCTGATTTTTAAACCCTTTCTGTTAATGCTGTGAGTTAAACCACTTTTGCATTTCTAGAAAAAATATGTGTTTTTTTACTTTTGTATCAATATTGCTAAATTCCATTTACTATTATTTGGTTGAAGATTTTTGAAGTTTTATTAATGAGATTGGTATCACATTTCTTTCTTGTAATATCCTCTTTTTTGTAATAACTTCACCAGGTTTTGGTCCTGAGTTTATAATGGCCTCAAAAAATAAGTCATATAAAATTTTCTATTTTTCTGTTCTCTAGTTTGTGTTACAGTGGTTTTATATCTTTTTACATATGTGAAAATCAATTATTCATGAGTCAATCTGGACTTCCAGTTTCCATTGGTGCAATTTTTACATAACAGATTCAGTTACTTTAATAGATAAAGGGCTATGTATATATTTTAGATTTTTATTAAAAATAGCATTTTATGATCAAAATAATTGTTCATTCATATTGTCAAACTTATTAATGCATCACAATTTTTGTAATCTTTGAATTATATTGAGGATTGTTAGCATGCCTTCTTTTTTTAAATTCCTGATATTGGTACCTTGAATTTTTGTTATTTAATGTCTTTATTGTTTTTAAGAACCTTTCTAGGGGTTGAATCATATTTTTTAGGTGCTTTCAGAGAAATCATTTTTGGCTTTGTTGTTTTACATTTGGCTCTATTTCATTGATTTTTAATATTTATTTTCTTCTACATTTTGAGTGAGATTTCTTGCTATTTTCTAGATTTTAGAGATTAACTATTATTATAGGTCATTGATTAATTACTTGACTTTGGTATTTGAAACAGTTATTTAAGGATATACACTTCCTTGCAAACATTGCTTTAGTTGCTTCAAAGACGATGTGATATGCTCCATCTTCTTTATAATTCAGACAAAAATGTTTCTTAAGTTTTATCATAGTGTCCCTTAACCTATGACCTGTGTATGTATATATTGCTTAATTTTGAGTCCTATGAAATTGTTGGCTATTATTTGGAAGTCAATTGTGGTAAATGTTCCATCACACACAGTTTATTTCGTTATTGTTAGATACAATGTTTTTTCTATACATGTTCTATATATTTTCTTTGTGTTTTTCCATTCCTTTGTATATATTTTCTGTCTTGGCAGCTTATTTTGATAGCTGGCAGGAAAGTGGTGTTAAAAGCTCTCCTACAATTGTGAATTTATTTTTCCACTTTATTTTTGTCCATTTTGGCTTTATATATTTTGAAGCTATATATTATGTTCATAAGTTAGCATCATAATACATTTCTGTAAACTGCCCTCTTGATTATAATAAAATGTACCACCAGTATGTTGCTTTTTATCTTAAAGGCTACCGTGTCTCACACCTGTAACTCCAGCACTTTGGGAGGCTGAGGTGGGTGGATCACGAGGTCAAGAGATCGAGACTATCTTGGCCAACATGGTGAAACCCCATCTCTACTAAAAATACAAAAATTAGCCGGACATGGTGGCACATGACTGTAGTCCCAGCTACTCAGGAGGTTGAGGCAGGAGGATCACTTGAACCCGGGAGGCGGAGTTTGCAGTGAGCCAAAATCATGCCACTGCACTCCAGCCTGGTGACAGAGCAAGACTCCATCTCAAAAAAGAAAAAAAAAAGTCTACTCTGTCTGACATTAGCATAACTACATCGGTTTATTTGGTTAATATTTGCATTATATATTATTTTTATCATTTCACTTTCAAATTTTTGATGTCTTATTACTTAAGGTTTATATCTTAGAAGCAGAATACATTTTTAAATCTAAATTATTGTCTTATAAAATAAAGTGCTTTGTTTCTTTATGTTTAATACAATGGCTGGCATTTGGAATTATATCTGTCATCTAACTTTTGTTTTTCTCTACTTCCACTTTAGTCCTTTATTCTTCCTTTCTTTTTCTTTTCAATTAATTAGATATAATTTGTTATTCGATTTTCCTACTATAATAATATATTATTATTACGTTTACTAGTATAATATTCATTTTTTAAATTAATATTTCAAAAATATGAATATTCCCTTTTACCATTTTCAGAAATTTTGCCAAGAATTATAATTATTAAATTATGATTCCATATATTTTAATTCAATATATATTTTAAAACTCAAAAATATCAATTTAATTATATACTATAGCCAATATTCAATTATATAATGCACATCCTTATATTTTCATTACTGTTCTTTCCTTCCATGTTTCCTTCTTGGGTCATCTTCCTCCCACTGAAGTACTTCCTTTAGTACTTCTTTTAGTAAAGTATTGCTGGTGAACTACTTCTAAGTTTTATACATCATATTCATTTATTTTTATTTTTTAAACTTTTTTTACAAATTTGATTTTACTTTGTTAATTTATTTAGCAGACAAAATATATCATTTTTATTTTCTTCTGACTTTCATTGTTTCTGTTGGGAATTGAATTGTCATTCTTATTGCTATATATCAGATGAGGTCTTGAATTCAACTTAGATATTTCATTTGATCGTTTTATTTTTATGTCTATCTTAACTCCTACATTCTACTTTTCTTACTGTTATTTTTGTATTCTTATAATTTATTTTTAGTCTATTCCTTATTTTCATTTATTATAGAAATTTGTTCTCTAGAAATGTAAATATCTCTTATGATTTGCTATGGCCTATAAATTAAGCTTTTATATATCAGAGCAGAAGGTAGAAATTAAGGTGATATAGAAATAAACATAAGGTGCTTCTTAAAAATGTGCACTGATTTCTTCATCTTGAGAAAACGAAACTTTAGAGTTATTCTTTAGGAAATTAAGAAACATTCATTTAAAAAATTAATACTACAATTATTTTATGCCTCAGATGTTTTAATATTATTATATTTATCACCAAACTTTTATAACATTTGCTGACTTATGTAGACTGTGTGTTTATAAAGTGCTCCTCTTTGTCAGGGTCTTCACAATTCATTTTTATTACAGTAGATGTCTTCTTTTGAATAAAACAAAACAAAGACCCAGAATTCTATTTATTTTTTATTGATATAAATGATATGTGCAGTTATTTATGCAATTTCATTTCATTGTTATTATAATTCATTCTTAACCCTTCCATTATTTTCTTTCATTTGTCTTACTGTTAATCTCTTTGCTTTCTTTTGTTCTCTGTGTGTATTCTTTTTTGTCCTAGTGGTTGGAAAGTTCATAGTCAGATCTTCATTTTGTTTTTAACATTTTTATGGAAGATTAAATAGATTAATTAAGTTTAGAGAGTCTAAGAATAAATATTGTTATGACAGAGTTTTTTCCATGTGCTTTGCATGTAATAATTTCTATTTGTTTTTATTACAATCATGTGAAGTAGGTATTACTATTACCCTTACTTTACAGATAAAGAAACTGAGACATGTAGAAATTTACTCACTTTGCCAAACTCCTGCTGCCAATAAGTGGCAGAGCTGAGATTTGAACCCAGATGGGTGATTCCAGAGAACTGTGTGTTATACTAAGTTATATTGCTTCTACTTATATTTTTACTGAAAAAAAAGATTAAATATTTAGATAGTTATACTTTCTTTACCCATTTTATACCTCATTCTTATTTTAATAGTTTTGGGAGAACAGGTGATATTTGGTTGCATGGAAAAGTTTTTTAGTGGTGATTTCTGAAATTTTGGTTCACCCATCATCCAAGCAGAGTACAGTGTTCCCAATGTGTAGTCTTTTATCTCTCATCCCACTCCCACCCTTCCCTCCAAGTCCCCAAAGTCTCTTACATCATTCTTATGCCTTCGCATCCTCATAGTTTAGCTCCTGCTTATAAGTAAGAACACACGATATATTTTTTTTTTTCATTCCCAAGTTACTTCACTTACAAATGGTCTCCAACTCCATCCAGGTTTCTGTGAATGCCATTATTTCATTCCTTTTTATGGCTGAGTAGTATTGCATGGGATGTATTAATATATGCCACATTTTCTTTATCCACTTGTTGGTTGATTGGCATTTAGACTGGTTCCATATTTTTGCAATTGAGAATTGTGCTGCTATAAACATACGTGTGCAAGTCTCTTTTTCATATAATGACTTATTTTCCTTGCCAGATACCCAGTAGTGGCATTGCAATGGTTATAATAAAAATGTTAAAACAAAACCACACAGATGTTGGGGTGGATGTGGTGCAAAGGGGCACTTTTACACTGCTGGTGGGAATGTAAACTAGTGCAACCGCTGTGGAAAACAGTATGATGATTCCTTAAAGAACTAAAAGTAGAACTACCATTTGATCCATTTTATACTTCTTGATGTCTCCACTCCCAATATTGCTACATACATCATTATATTTAGATGTGTTAGGAATTGATGTCATAACTTTCAGCAATCAAACTTTCAAATCTAGATTTAGCATTTATAGCCTTTACTATTATCAGCCTTTAAAAGATGAGTAAATTAAGTCACATACATTTTCTACCATGCTCCCTTACCCACAATATTATAACATTTGGGTAATATCTTTATTCTTATGATTATCTTACTATAGTATTTCTTAGTAAGTGTTAAAAAAAAAAAAAAACTCATTTGACCTTATCTGAGTAAATCACTCTTTATTTAGCCAGCTATTTTCTTTCCTTTGAGGTAATCTTTTCTCCTGGCTTTTGAATTTATACTTTCTCAAGGTTTTTCTGTTATCTAACTGTCTGCTTTTATCCTTCCCTCTTGCTGTCTTCTCCTTCAAATCAAGCTCTCCTCCTTTTCTCTCTTGACATCTTTCTCTTGTTGTTCTCAAACTAACACATGGGTTTCAGTGTCATTTTATGCTAATGATTCAAAATGTATATCTTTATCCTAAACCTTGAATTCAAACAGACTGACATAGGCAGCTGTCCATGTGGTATCTTTTGAGTATCTATAGTTAACTCCCTATCTTAAATTTCCTCTCAGATATTCGAAACTAAACTCTGAGACTCCTCACCTCAAAATTGGCTTCTACTGCATTTTCCCTCATTCAAGTAAACAGGAATTTCCTCAGTGCAAGACATCACTCAAGCCACAAACCCATCACATTCAGGATCTCCTTTTCTCTCATTACGTACATCACACCCTTCAGCACTCCTATTTGGTGTCTAAAATATAACAGAAGTATAACTTCTTTTCATGAATTTTAACATCAGCAAAGTGAAGTGGCATTGTCATATGAACTACGTTAATGTAACCTAACTGTTCTCAATTCTACTCTAGACTCTTCTGTTTCAATCAACACACAATACAAAAAATGTTACCACCTGAAAACATAAAAGGATCATGCCACTTGCTTCTTAAAACATTTGATGATTTTCAGTAGCAAATTGAAAACTATATGTAAAGAACCTTAAGGATTTACCCACTCCATCATTCCAACCTCTTTTGGCCAAGCTTTCTCCTATGAAACACTAGTATATGAATCTTCTAAAAGCCACTCTTTCTGCTTAAGGAGCTTTACACCAGTTGTGTATTTTCCAGAAACATTTGCTTTTCCCATAGCTGGATCTTTCTCATAGTTTAATGATTGTTTTAACTTTCAACTCTCTTTAAAGGCTTTCTGTAATTTTATTATCCAAGCAGCTTATATTTTCTTAGTTTCAATTTAACAAAATATATAGTTATTTCAGTTACTTCTCTGACTGATTAGTTTTCAGTGATGAACCAGATTGAAATGTAAGCTTGATCAGACCAGAATCTATATCTGTCCTCTGCAGTGTATTCCAGTGTCATGCAGAAGGAACTGCATAATTATTTATTGAATCAACACATTGATAAGCAAATGACTAGATTTTAATTTTACCTAGAATATGATTTATACTTTTATGACTATTTCATTTTTTTCAATATTTTGCTTCAAGGGTAATTTGAATATATTTGCTTTAATATTTATTAGATATTATACTTTATGCACATCAGTTTTCCTGAAATGCATCCTGTTTTCATCTCACTACTCTTTAATCCATTTGCTCATTCTTCTGCAATTATTTGTAGCTTTTTTGTTAAAAAATTGTCAACAGCTATGTCTATTCATTCTTTGTTGTTCATAGCTAAAATATATTTTGTCTTCATTTTGTTTCACTCCATCATGTTTTTCATTTCATCTCTTTTTTTTTTTTTTTTTGCTTTCTTCAACCAATTTTGGCTTCATTGTATTGAATTTATGTAAATTTTTTTATTTTCTCATAGCTTGAAATACTTGCAAAATATTTTCTACATCTCATATAAAAATGTGTCTTGAGCTCCCTTTTTTTTCTTACTACGTTCTTCTCTTTTGACATGTTATATTTTGTGTGGGTGTTTTGTGACTTCTTTAATTTACCTACATTTAATGTGGGTAACAATCGCTTTTCCATATAATATGCATGTAACTTCTTATTGTTTTCCTTTTGATAGCATGAAAAACATATTTGTTTTTATTAAATTTATTTTATCCTTGGACTACATATTTTATGTTTTATTTGCTTTTATCTATCTTGAGGGAAGTATGATTGTATATGGGGATGTTTGAAAGGCTATATTAGATTATATTCTAGTTAATTTTGGCTGTCCAAAAGAATTCTTTTTTTCTATCCATTTGTGGAGTCCTTTTGAGTGTTCAGGGGTTCTTTAGGGCTTTGGAAAACTTGTTCAATTTTGGATAGTAGCATTTGATACCAAAATTCCCCAAATACCCAGATATTTATTCTAATTCCCTGAATATTCACAGATATATTTCCCATTTTTCCGCAGAGTTTAGTTGCAGAAAAAGCACTATCAGAGAAACTTATGAGTGTTGTCTTTATTGTTATTAGTCAGTATCTATCGTGGTTTTCTATCCTTATTTTACAGATTTGCTTCCACTTACATCATAAAATCTGTAAGACTAGACTGAGACAAGGGAGACAAGAGGCAAACTAGTATAGTTAAGTAAATCAAGTATTTCAGAACCAGAGTGTCTGATTTTACATTTAAATTCCACCAATTATTAAATATTCAAATAAGGTAACTGCCCTCTGCTTCAGTCTTTTTGTGTTCATAAGGTATAGTCAGAGAACCTATCTCACAAATAATTTTAAGCATTATATAAGTTACTATGTGTAAAATGAAAAGTAAACTTAAACTTGTAAGAGTATCATACCCTAAAAGCATGTCAAAATGATCATTTAATTATAACAGTTGTTATTTATAGTAATAATTTAAAAAGGAGATGCCAAAACTATTCCAAGTAAGTCAATTATATAACTCAAAATCATGGAGGAGGTGGTTCTAAGGGTGAAGCTTTTGTATTATCTAGACCATGCCTCTTAACACTTAACTAATGTTGCAGTAATGAGGGAAGAGTAGAGAGCTAGGTGAGCCCAAAGGCTTCAATGCTAAAGGAAATATTCACCAGGAAAAAATAATAAAAACTTACTGAAAGGTTTCTGGAAAGCTTCTAATAATTGTCCAATATCTCAGCATGCCTTCCATTATGCACTAAGCCATATAATAAGAAATTACAGTGTATTCATTCCAAAAAATGAACAATAACCAGAAATAAACACAAGTGGACCTCACATTAAACAAAGCAAAAAGTAAAAATGAAAACATTAAAGTGAAATTAAAGAAGAGAGGAGCACACAATAAAAGTGATAACTAGATGATCGAAGAACTAAAACAAGAACTCACAGAATGAGGGGGGAAGAGAAGGCCTTTCAGGAAACAGAAAGGCTAAATTAGGAGGAAAACAATGAAGAAAAATCAGTGAAAAAAGCTATAACATACAAAAGAAAAAAAATCATTAAAGAGATAAAAGGTATCAGGGATAAAATGACAGGCATAGACTCCAAAAAAACATCCATCAAAGAATAACTTTTTAAAATTATTCCTCTTTATTTTACTTTTTTAACTTTTAAGTTCACAGGTACATATGCAAACTGTGTGGGTTTGTTACATATGTAAATGTGTGTCATGGGGGTTTGTTGTAGATTATTTTGTCACCCAGGTATTAAGTCTAGTATCCAATAGTTATTTTTTCTTCCTCCTTCCAACCTCCACCCTCTACTAGGTCCCATTTGTATGTTGCTCCCCTCTATGTGTTCATGTGTTCTCATCAGTTAGCTCCCACTTATAAAGGAGAACATGCGGTATTTGCTTTCTCTTCCTGAATTAGATTGCTAAGGATAATGGCCTCCAGCTTCATCTATGTCCCTGCCAAGGAAATGATATTTTTATGGCTGTATAGTATTCCATGGTGTATATGTACGACATTTTCTTTATCTAGTCTATCATTGATTAGCATTTGGGTTGATTCTATGTCTTTGCTATTGTGAATAGTGCTGCAATGAATGTACACATGCATGTGTCTTTATAATAGAACAATGTATATTATTTTGACCCAGTAATAGGATTCCTGGGTCAAATGATATTTCTGGTTCTGGATCTCTGAGGAATCGCCAGACTGTCTTCTACCATGCTTGAATTAATTTACACTACCACCAACAGTGTATAAACAATCATTTTTCTCCACAACCTTGCCAACATCTATTAGCTTTTGACTTTTTAATCACAGCCATTCTGACTGGTGTGAGATGGTGTCTCATTGTGGTTTTGATTTATATTTCTCTAATAATCCGTTATGTTAAGCATTTTTTTATGTGCTTGTTGGCCAAACATATGTATTCTTTTGAGAAGGATCTGTTAATATCCTTTGCTCACATTTTAATGTTTTTTTTTCTTGTAAATTTGTTTAAGTTTCTTATAGATGCTGCATATTAGACCTTTGTCAGATGCATAGATTGCAAGAATATTTTCTCATTCTGTAGGTTGTCTGTTTACCCTGTTGATAGTTTCTTTTGCTGTGAAGAAGCTCTTTAGTTTAGGTAGACCCTGTTTGTCAGTTTTTGCTTTTGTTGCACTTAGTTTTGGCATCTTTGCCATAAAATCTTTGCTCGTGCCTATGTCCTGAATGGCATTGCCTAAATAGTCTTCCAGAGTTTTCAGAGTTTTAGGTTTTATATTTAAATCTTTGATCCATCATTTGTTAATTTTTGTATATGGTATAAAGAAGGGATCACTTTAGTTTTCTGCATATGGGAAACCAGTTATACCCTCACCATTTATTGAATAGGGAATCCTTTCCCCATTGCTTGTTTTTGTCAGGTTTGTTGAAAATCAAGCAGTTGTAAGTTTATGGCCTTATTTCTGGGTTCTCTATTCTGTTCTGTGGTCTATGTGTCTGTTCTTGTACAAATAACCATGCTGTTTTTGTTACTCTAGCCATGTAATATAGTCTGAAGTTCAATAGTGTAATGCCTCCAGCTTTGTTCTTTTTGCTTAGGATTGCCTTAGCTATTCACATTCCTTTTTGGTTTCACATGGATTTTAAAACATTTCTTTCTTGTTTTGTGAAGAATGTCAATGATAGTTTAATTT
This sequence comes from Mandrillus leucophaeus, assembly GCF_000951045.1. Classification (NCBI taxonomy): domain Eukaryota; kingdom Metazoa; phylum Chordata; class Mammalia; order Primates; family Cercopithecidae; genus Mandrillus; species Mandrillus leucophaeus. The sequence goes on from NW_012108075.1 coordinate 866,584, forward strand.
GAATAACGTTGAATCTACAAATTGCTCTGGACAGTGTGACCATTTTAATGATATTGATTATTCTTATCCATGCAAATAATTATGTGATGTGCCCAGAGAGGAAAACTAAGACAATGGACATAACAGTGTATTTTAAGATACAATTCAAACAAAGTATTCTGAAAAAAAATTTTATACTACATATTTTTGTCACAGACTTGCTACAGAAAAAATATATCTCAATAGTTAAGAATAATACAAGCTGACGCCTGTAATCCCAGCACTTTGGGAGGCCGAGGTGGGCGGATCACAAGGTCAGGAGATAGAGACCATCCTGGAGAACACGGTGCAACCCCGTTTCTACTAAAAATACAAAAAATTAGCTGGGCATGGTGGTGGGCGCCTGTAGTCCCAGCTACTTGAGAGGCTGAGGCAGGAGAATGGTGTGAACCCGGGAGGCGGAGGTTGCAGTGAGCTGAGATTGCGCCACTGCACTCCAGCCTGGGAGACAGAGCTAGACTCTGTCTCAAAAAAAAAAAAAAAAAAAAAAAGAGTAATATAAGATTAATAACATTACATTTTAAACATGAAAAACAGAATAATTTTTTGGTCCAAATTTTTAACTTTTTTGTGGTTACACAGTAGGTATTTATATTTATGGGTTAACTGAAATATTTTGATACAGGCATGCAATGCAAAAGAATCACATCAGAGTAAATAGGTGTATCCATCACCTCAAGTGTTTATTCTTTGTGTTACAAACAATCCGATTTATTCATTTAGCTTTTTAAAAATATTCAATTAAATATTTTTGACTTTAGCCAAATACTAGGTCTTATTCATGCTTTCTATTCTTTGTACTCAATATATTTTTTTTAATTTTATTTTTTATTATTATTATACTTTAAGTTCTAGGGTACATGTGCATAACGTGCAG
>NW_012108075.1:867714-887139 GCF_000951045.1 Mandrillus leucophaeus
TTTTTTATGGCTGCATAGTATTCCATGGTGTATATGTGCCACATTTTCTTAATCCAGTCTGTCACTGATGGACATTTGGGTTGATTCCAGGTCTTAAAGGAAGTCCCTCTTAAAAGGAGGATAACCAGGTTGACATTAACTGTTCTATATGAAAATTCAGTGCAAGACGGTAGAGGCAAACCCAGCACACACTCAAGGAAGAGAAGTCTGAAACAGACTTATATCAGAGCAGGTACAATTTATGTAAATTTATTTAACTTCAGATTTTTAGAACATTTGTTTTAGAATGCAGGGTTAGTGTAAATGCAACAATAAAAATGTAAGTTAGACCAGGCTCAGTGGCTCACACCTGTAATCCCAGGACTTTGGGAGACCCAGGTGGGCAGATCACTTGACTCAGGAGTTTGAGACCAGCCTGGCCAATATGGTGAAACCTCATCTCTAATAAAAAAAAAAAAAAAAAAATTAGCTGGGCATGATGGCAGGTGCCTGTAATCCCAGCTACTTGGGAGGCTGAGGCAGGAGAATCAGTTGAACCCAGAAGGCGGAGGTTGCAGTGAGCCAAGATTGCACCACTACATTCCAATCTGGGTGACGAAGTGAGACTCCATCTCAATAAATAAGTAAATAAATAAATAAATAAAAGTAAATTAAAGGAGGAGGAGAAGAGGCAAAAGTGGAATAAGCTCACCGTTGTTTAAGAGATTTAATTTAAAGGATTCTGTCAAGGTGCACACTAAAAAAATAACTCTATTGAACTGCAAGTAATGAGATGAGAGGGACAAAGAAGATTAATAAAACTCTTTATGTTATCATTCATGGTATGTATCTGAAGAATACTATCTAAAATACAGAATTTATAAAATAATAATTTTAAAGATACATTTCAGAATAAACACATAAACCTTTCCAAATATCAAAAAATAACACAATCAAATGAAGAAAAAATGAATCACACAGTAAAATATTAAAGAGATAATATAAAATGACTGTTACTTGGAACACTAAGAAAACATTCTATAAATATAACAAATATTTTTTTTCTACTAAAACTAGAATTCTAAATAACTTTTTATGTTAAACTTAGTTTCTGGTTAACATAAAAATACACATTTGATAATTAATTCTACTATCTCATATTCAATTTATGTAGCACTATAATTAACTGATCATCTGTCTGAATTTCAGGAGAAAAATATATTCAACTATTTTATTGGCCCTTTAATTTAAATGGCAGGTATCCAGTTAGTATGACTTGTTTTCTCAATGATTTTTGCACTATCATAAAAATATTTTTAAAATACTTAGTGAAAATTTGGGGCCATAAAATGAATAGGCCCATTATAAATATAATAAGCTTGATATAAATTATGAACAAAACTTAATTACTACATTTTAGAAAGTAAAAACAACCTGCATTATATATTGAAGGCTCTATGTTATTTTGAATTCTAATTATATCATAGCTAGGTATATAAATAGACACATAGATATATTTGGAGGAATTCTTGACATGTAGATAAAACCAAAATTTAAATAGTTTACGTATTTTCAATTTCACCACATACTGTCTATTGGACCAAGGAATACCTATTGGACCAATGTAAATCTCAGGTTTCTCATCTTTAAAATGGAAAGAATAATATTTACAATAAGTGGCAGTGCTATTTTAATAAAAAATCTTTAATCACTGTATGAAATATATGTGAATATAAGCACGTATCCCATGTATTCAGTTGTTCTTGAAAGCTGTGAGGAACTAAAATTTAATGGATTCTACACTGTATTGCACTTTCACTTGTCCCTATAGTTTTACAAATTCCTCTGAGTCATGGAAGATTACTAGTAATATTAATAATAGTTTACTGAGTGCTCACTGTGTGGTATATTTAAGGTTTTTCCATGTAGTCTATTTAACTTGAATAGTGAGGAACTATTATCATTCTTAAAACTGATGAAAAAACAGAGGGGAAAGAATGCTGAGAAATTTTCCCAAGGTTATGTAACCAGTGAGTGATAAGCTAGCTTTTGACAACATGAAAGGATCTACCACAAAGCTCTCACCCTTAACCACTCTGCTATATTGGGAGATGTGTAGAAATACTGAACTTGTGAATCTAATGTGTTTTAGCAGCAAGTAGTACAATTAGCTGGTGGAGAAAAGAAAGTATAGAATAATGAAGCTGATTTAAGCATCTAAAGTGAGGTACATCAAAATTATATAGTTTGTCAAAAAATTTATGTCAGGAAATGTATCTATCCTTGAGAGCTCTTTTTTCCTTTCATCACAGACTTAGATTATTTTAGATTCACAGGAAATGGTACAGGAGAAATTGGGCTTAAACTAAAAATAGTTATCTAAGTACTAGACTAGACGCTCAGTCTCGTTCACTTAGGAGGTGTGTGTCTTTGAGATTATTTTACATAAATTCTCAGTTTTAGTTTTTTCATTTCTGAAATGAAAATGAGCTCATTTCTAACAGAAAATCTGTTTATCTTTAAATATTATAACTTAAACATATGATTTATTAAATATACATATGGTATTTAAACAAGCTTCACTATGCTAATAACATCCATATAAAATCAGTATTTGAACAAATTTGGAAATTTAAAATGCAACAGTTAATACACAAGGAAAGCAAATTAGTTACATAGTCATGTTCCCCCCATTTCTTATAAGTTTTTCTCTAAAACTCAACTCTTATATATGGAAGTTTCTCTGGGCTCTGTGTACCTCAATCTTCCTTTACAGAATACTCTACTTATATGATTTGCTTAATATCTATGTATAATAATTATTTATGTAATAAAACTTTAAACTGTAAATTTCTCTTGCGAATTAAAAAGTTGACTATGGGCCGGGCGTGATCACTCATGCCTGTAATCCCAGCACTTTGGGAGCCTAAGGCAGGTAGATCACCTGAGGTCAGGAGTTTAAGACCAGCCTGGGCAACATGGTGAAACCTCATCTCTACTAAACATACAAAAATTAACTGGGCACAGTGATGCGTGCCTGTAATCCCAGCTACTCAGGAGGCAGAGGCAGGAGAATGGCTTCAGTCCAGGAGGCACCGGTTGCAGTGACTCAAGACTGCGCCTTTGCACACCAGTCTGGGCAACAGAGTGAGACTACATCTCAATAAATAAATAAATAAATAAAAGTTGTCTATGCAGGAAATTATTCACTGCCATGTAAACACCTCCCAGGCATTTGACACCTCTGAGATCAGACACTGCAATGGGCCCTGAATGCATAAGCCACAACAGTTATCTTCACAAAGATAATTTAATATCCCAAATTTTAAACAGATATTGGAAAATTGAAAAGGCAAAAATAGAATACTGAGGTAACAGATAATAAATACAGGAAGCAGCTACCACTTTTAGGGGAGTGTCTAATAGTTTATGTGCCGATTAATGACAAAGGAAATAAAAATAAGTTTAAAATGTTTAAGAGGCAGAATATAAGAGAACTTGGTATGTGACTGGAAGTGGGGAAGAGGGAAAGATCAGATAAAGAAAACAATGTTTAAGTTTTGCCTTAAGCAAGTCTTGGATGGGAATTAGTGAAAAGTGAGAAGGTTATTGTAACTGCTTCTACATGTGAAGGATTTCAGATTTTCAGTTTTGTCTGGGTCCACCCGTATGTTCCTATTCCAAATCCCACTATTTCCATCCTAAATTTCACATTGACCTTAAACAAGGCAATGAAGTTAACATAATGTCATTATGTAACCCCCACAATTAAAATTTAGGTCTGATTTTCAGTGAAGTTGGCTCTGTGTTTACAAGATAGAAAAGGTTATGTTTGGGCCACCAGATGAGCTCTCTGGTCCTCTGACATTGACTAAAGCTAAGAGTTTAAAGCTCTGAGCTATTTATGTGGTTTCTATTATTATTTTATGAAATAAGAAACAAGCATCCCCCCTCCAGGCTTCTAGATTCTAGATGGCATAAAAGGACCTCTTTCTCTTCAATAATAAAAAGTATGTAGTCAGAGGAGAGTGGAGACTTAGGGTCATGTGGCTACAATTGAGTTTTGTAATCATCAACAGAAAATTATTTTTATGAATAAATATGTATTCATATATTATTAATGCAATTACAATAGTATTGAAATTTTTTAAAAGTATATTAAAGTACATGAAAATTTGAATAAATTTTTTTCTTTTTTTTTTCCCTTGTGTTATTTCTTGACCACAGTGGCACAAAAGTCACCACAGTATCAAAGAGGTGTAAGATGATGGAATAGTTCAATTGAAAAAATGTACTATATTTTTTCTATTACTGAAAAGAATATCAGGAAAGTAATTTGTTCTTTCTTATTATCAAGATGATAACTATTTCTCATTTATTTTTGTATTGATTTTTACATTTTTATTTATCCATACTTATGTTTTCAGTTTTCTCAAATTATCTTCATAATCTTCAATTATCTACATACATGTCTGTATGTGTGTGTGTGTGTGTGTGTATATATATACGCCTCTTTCTTCATTTTCTGTTACATATAACTTATCTAGATGAAGTGTACACACATCACTTCCTTTCAAATGCCTATAATAAACTAAGATTAGTTAGAGATATTGGAGTTTAAAACAGTATCAGAATAGGTTAGATACCAATTAGAATAGTTAAAGTGGAATTTCAGTAGTTAACGTAAACTTCACTTAAAAAGGATCACTGAGAGTTGAGATTACTAAACAAAAGCATTGAAGTAAAGGATTCTTTTAGAAGAGAAATGGTAGCTCTGAAATATTCCTTAATTATGTAGCATTTTCTCCAGCAATTCTCAGCGCTTAGACTCTCATTTCTGCTCTTTAACCAGTTTACTTAAGTAAACATGATGGCATGGTTTTCTGTAGGCTTCAGGTATTACTACCCAATTGTATAGAAGGGGAAATTGAAAATAAAGGATTATTTAACTTGAGCAAGCTCTAGCCAGTTCTGTAGCAGGGCTGAAAATGAAACAAGTCTCATTACTTCAGGTTTCCTCACAAATCTAGAAGGAACAGCCACTTTTAAAATATTTTGAGTGACATGAACTTGATGAAGCTTAAAACAAAATTATAAGAATGTAACTTTCTAATTATAACAAGTGAAAGGCAGCAATATTGTTTGAAATGTTAGAAAAGAGAAAGATGTGAACATTAAAAAATAAAGCATTTATTAAATTTTATTCATTCCAGCATGTTATTCTTATTTAAGGTGAACAATGAGTAAATCAGTATAACATTGAGAATAAAATTTCTATTATTCCTTAACCCATATAAATGTTTGAAATTAATTATGTGCCCCATATTTGCCAAGAGTTGTCACACATAGCTTTACTCTAGAGGATTCTATTTCTGCTTGGATTTAAGACGACCCAAATAAAATAAGTCTTGGACACAATATATGGTTCCTTGTAGCAAGGAATTAGTTTTCAAGCTTCAGTCTACATCAGAATCACCTGGAGAGCTTATTAAGTAACAGATTGCTAAGTTTCATTCCCAGGGTTTCTGATTCAGTAGGTCTGGAATAGGGCCAGAAAATTTGTATTTCTAACAAGATTCTAGACGATTCTAATGCTGGTGGTACAGGCTGGAATTTGAATACCACTACACTAAGTGGTAACAAAGTTCACCCCAATCCTTAATCAATGGTCATACCACTGACCCACTCAGTCTGTTGAAAGCAGAAGACTAAATCAAAGGAGAACAGGGCACCTCTCATCATACCATATAATGGAAAACATTATCCCCATTGTGAGTAGGAGTGACTCAGGAGGTTTAATTTTATATTTTGAAAACATTTATGTTTCCTAACATGGATCTAGTTTGGGAAATATTATCTTTCTGTTCTAGTGAGGTATGTGGGGATAAATGTGTTTTGGAAAGAAACATTCAGTATTACTGCCAGGATGGCCAGGAATTAAGGAAAGACATATTGAATCTTTACACTGCCAGAAAGATATTGAGTATTCATGTGCCTGAAACCACCCTGGGATATTTATCAGAATTCATCCCTGGCTGCCTTTAAATTATATTCAGTTTCGGCACATTAAAAACCTCTTCATCATGAGAATGATTGGGAGCCAATACTGAGCCCATGCTCTGCTCGCCAAGCCATGCATGGTGGCTCGACTGTGTTTAATAAAGGGAAGGTGGGCATTTTACTCATTTATGTGAACAAGAACTTTATTTTCTAGCTGTAGCACTAAATTCATCACTCTCTCCTCACACCCGTAACCCTGTACTCTTCTTGTACACTGGTTGCCTAAATGAGGAATGGATGGACCCCAAAACAAAGCCAAACTGTCCACTGCAAAAATGTTCCTGATAAAATGGAGGTGATCTCTGTGCAGATGTGAAGAAGTAAGACTATAAGTCTAGATCTCTAGAGCTCAACATTGAGGGAAATGCCAGGAACTCTGGCATGCCTAGGAGGTAAACTCAGTTAAAGGTATGATTTTAATGACATTATTTTCTGTTGTAATATGAGGACAGTCATCTCTAGAGTGAATTGAAATAATGTTAATTTAGCAGAACACATGAGAATGGTGGAGGAAAATGAGAGAGTTTTTCTGTGTCAAACAGTGATGAATCCATAATTCCCTGATTATCGGTGTACATTTGACACTCACGCTATGAGCATAGTAGTATCCTGTGCTTCTAGTGTTTGAAGATTGACTCTTCTATCATACATCAGCCCCAAAATTGTAAACATGACATTTATCTTTTGTTTCACAAAGCTAAAGAAACTCATTCTAACAGTGGAGGAAAACTGACTAGCTTGCGCTGACTGAGAGAAAGACTTTTGTTGTGGGAGTGAATTTATTATCAGCGTGTCTCCACTATGAGGACCTCATTGCACTCTTCTTTCTTTGCAGAGTCTTTGCTTTATTTTTTTGCTATGATGTGCTGTCTGTACCGTCTCTGTGGTGTCAGTGATTTACTTCCTCACATTCCTGTAAATTAAAATATATAGGCTGGGCACGGTGGCTCACGCCTGTAATCCCAGCACTTTGGGAGGACGAGACAGGCAGATCACAAGGTCAGAAGATTGAGACCATCCTGGCTAACACAGTGAAACCCTGTCTCTACTAAAAATACAAAAAATTAGCCAGGCTTGGTGGCGGGTGCCTGTAGTCCCAGTTACTTGGGAGGCTGAAGCAGGAGAATGGAGTGAACCTGAGAGGTGGAGCTTCCAGTGAGCCCAGATTGCACCACTGCACTCAAGTCTTGGCAATAGACTAAGACTCTTTCTCAAAAAAAAAAAAAAAGAAAAAGAAAAAGAAAAAATAATTAAAGGATATAGTATACTTTCTCTTAGATGTACTATTGGTGTGGTCTTTGGGTGATTTTATATGCTTTGTATGTTGATCTATATCATTTCATGGAACAATTTAAAGTGTCAATTTCATTAACCTGGAAGTTTCCCTCATTTTAGTAACTAGTGTTATTATACACAATTGTGAATTCAAGTCTGTACTTGGTATATTGTTCATAACTTGCCTCTCATTATGTATATGTACAGGATCCAACTGTGCTTTTTCTTTGTCAATAATCCCTCATGCAGTTCTAGTTCCTTGACTCAATGTTGGTAGTATTTATTTGAAAATGTTAAAAATAATAGAACTAATTAAAATTCCCTTCAAATGTATTTACAACTGACTCAATTTTCTAGCATTGTTCTATGTAATAGTTTGTAATAAAATGGGAGATAGGATTTGCTGGTCTATAAGTTTCTACATATTAGCTTATTAGGCCAATGAATATACATATATATGTGTGTGTATATGTGTGTGTGTGTGTGTGTATGTGTATATATATATATATACACACACATACTCATACACATACTTTTTTCCCGTTATATTCTCTTATGTAATGCACCAAGGTCAGGCATGTGTAATATTGCCCATGGACAGTGATTAATCGATAAGATATGCAGGATTTTAGAATGGTAAGCCTACCCTGTCTGTTAGAAGTTAGAGAATGAAAGACTGTGGAATGAAAAGATTATTTTCTATTCAATAATACTACACATAATAACGTTTTGAATGTCTGTAGAGAGGAAAAATACAAAAATTATTAAATAATATGGAAAATTATGACAAATTTACTTAAAATAATACAAAATTTTTATAGAATCCAGTGTTATGAAAAATGCAATGTCAAGTGTACTTGGGAAACTCTTTAAAATCAAATAAAAATTAAGCAAATAGATAAAAGATAGAGATTACAAATACCACAAAATATTTTTTAAGTTAAATATCTATGTTAGTCTCATATTTAGACAGTTATGCTTCCTCTTACTTGATTTACCATAGAGTAAATGTGAATCAAATAAATATCAATAGCTATTTGGTAAGTGCTGAATTTCAAAAACCATATAAACTTCACAACTTTTGATTTTATCAGAGTGGTAAATAGCATTCAAACAGTTTGTCTTATAAGTTTAATATTCTGACAATTTAAATAAAGACAAGGTAGAGGCCTGAATCATTTGTTCTAGCAAGTGACAAATATGCATATATGAATCACTAGCTTTCCCTAGTGACTTATTTCTGTTAAGTTTGTGGCAAGGAGACTTTTAAATTTATTTATACTGTAGAATACTCTGTTTGCTAATATTGCATAATACGAATCAGAAGAAGATTTGTGTCATGTGTAAAACACAGGATTAAATTTTACTATTAAGCAGAAGACTGACATTTAACATATTTCCAGCATGTTTTACAAACGTCTAAATAAGATTGTGAGTTACATAGATATGATTATGTATACCATTATAGCTTGCTCATATGTATATGAAGAAACATATTTTAATCTCAAATTTCAAGTAGTGTATGAATAGGTAGATGGCGCACTCTGAGAACAAAATTATTTGTAGGTAAGTTATTATATAAATGGTATGCACTGTCATGAAACTAATTCTGAATAGCACAGATTGAACTTTCAAACTATTTAAAAAATTTTAACAGCTACTGCTCAGAGCAGATTTTACAATATATTAGAATAGTTATGACAGTACCTTCTAGTTCTTGATTCTTAATAGGCCAGTCTTTATTTATTTTTTACTACTTGTATGTCTAGTTTTTTTGTTTGTTACACTTTTTAGAAGCTCTGGGTTTTTTTTTTTGTTTGTTACAGTTTTTAGAAGCTTCTACCTGTAGCTACTAAATTACATTGTCTATGCCTAACACGTCTTACAGTTTACTAACTTATCTATGCTTACATGTTTAATGATTCTGCCCAATTAGTTAATTTACCAGCTTATTTTTTACACGTATGTAATACCTCTTTCAAGTTTTATTTTTGTATTTATTTTCTTATTTTTATGGCAAAATTGAACATTCTCACACAATGCAACAAATAGAGTTTACAATCCATACCTAGAACATTCAAACTTTAAACACATCTTACAGGTAATTAAAGAATTGTAACTCACCATTATTGTAGCAGGCAATAGAAAATCTGCATCTCAAAAGAGAACAGCCATATTACCATGACTCGGATCAGTCCAGTCTTTCTAAAAGTTCCGTTCAAGGTTGATACCCTTGGTTCCATCCAGGGTTTTGGTGATGGCCATAGTTTTCTTATTTATCTTTGGTGATTAGTTGTCAGAAGCAGTATTCATGATATTTCTGTAAATATCCACCTATTTAGACTAGATTTGTCATTTCCTCAATGAGGTCTGGGCTATCAGTACATATGCCATTAATATCCAAAAGCACATTTTAGTATGTGGATGAGTTAGTACTGGTTAACAGTACGAATTTTTAGACAAGTGGAAGCTTTCCTTTTGTGAAAATGTTAGAAAATCATAACCAAGGATTTTTATCAAACATGGCCAGGCCCTTTGACAGGGATTTTTTACATTTAGTATAACATTAAACCACTGTTTTGAATAAGTTTATTGGGAAAGTCAATCGATATGTATCTATGAATATTTTTCACTAAGCTTTATAAAAAGTGTTTAGCTTCATATACATATTTAGACCTTTTCAGGGATGTTATTTTTTCTGAGTTTTAAGGTGTCTGTTGAAGTTGGAAACCAATTGTAGCTATGTTAATTTAAGACCTAATAATACATTAAAAAGTTATAATTAGTTCATTATTTTTGGGAAATGATCTGGTTTTTTGAATTTTAAGTTATATAATCTTTTCCTACATAGTTATGGGCCACTGGAATGAGAGCGTGCTGAAAAACCTGACCCCTTGATGAAGTCAACTTGCCAGCTGTTTGCAGAAATGAGGTATAGACATTTATTGCAGGTGTTTTGCTATTCTTTCCAGAAAACTCCATTCTCATCTGTACTTTGTGCTGGGGTTTTTGATGGTAGGTAAAATAAAAGCAAAAAAGAAATGATTCATTCCTGTTTCATTGCTCTATATGTTTTTATGACAGTTTTGGTTACTATAGCTCTGTAGTATAATTTAAAGCCAGGTCACGTGATTCCTCTAGTTTTGTTCTTTTTGCTTAGGATAACTTTGACTATCCTGGCTCTTTTGAATTTCCATATAAATTTTAGGATTGTATTTGTATTTTCGAGAAGAATGTCACAGATATTTTGATAGAGATTGAACCTCTAGACTATTTGGGGGCAGTATGGACATTTTAACCATATTAATTTTTCCAATCTATGAACATGGAATATCTTTCCATTCTTTGGTGTTCTTTTTAATTTCTTTCATCAGTGCTTAAAAATTGTCATTATAGAGAACTTTTACTTCTTTGGTTAATTCCTAGATATTTAATTTTATTTATGGCTATTGTAAATGGAATTGCTTTTTAATTTTTTTCACATTGTTTACTGTTGGCATATGAAAATGCTACTGATTTTTGTATGTTAATTTGGTATCCTGCAACTTTACTATTTTTTGTCAGTTCTAATAATTTTCTTATGGAGGCTTTAGTTTTTTTAAAAAATATAAGATCATATCATCAGCAAACAAGGATAATTTGATTTATTTCTTTCCAATTTGGATGCCCTTTACATCTTTCTTTTGTCTAATTGCTCTAGTTGAGACATAATTACCATGTTGAATAACAGTGGTGACAATAGATATCCTTGTCATGTTCCAGATCTTAGAGGAAAAGCTTTCAGTTTTTCCCCATTTAGTACAATACTGTCTTTGAATATGTCATGTATGGCTTTTATTATGTTGAGTTACCCAATTTTTTGAGGTTTTTATTATGAAGGATGTCAAATTTTATTAAATGCTTTTGCAGAGTCAGTTGAAATGATCATATACTTTTTATCCTTCATTCTGTTGATATGAACAAGATGGACAAGAACAGCTCTTGTAACTTGATAATGACATTTTAACTTAGACTCTGAACACTTTAGGAAGGAGGGTTTGTTCCAATTCAACAGACAAACAATCAGAATTGGCAGAGAAGTTAGCTAAGTGGAAGAGAAAATCAGAATAAGCAGTAGAAGAGGAAGGTAATAACTATCTGTTAAGGAATTTGGACCAACTTGAGCAGCAAGATTCTAGAGTTATTTTCACTAATCTTTGTACTGTAACTATACCCAGAAGTTGTGAATAACTAGAACCTTGTGGAAGGTGTAATAAAATACAGCAAATCTAATGTAAAAAGTGTTGTGTTAAGATATGTTTTTTATACCCAGTTTTTAGAGGGTTTTTATTATGAAGAGATGCTGAATTTTATCAAATGCTTTTTCAGCGTCAAATGAAATCATATGGGTTTCGTCCTTCATTCTGTTGATATAATGTATCATATTGATTGATTTGTGTATGTTAAATCATCCTTGAAATCCTGGGAGAAAAGTCCCACCTGGTCATGAGAAATGATCTTTTTCATGTGTTGTTAAATTCAGTTTGCTAGTAATTTGTTGAGGATTGTTTTCAATATTCATCAGAGATATTGATCTGTAGGATTCTGTTTTTCATGTGACTGTCAGGTTTTGATATCAGGAAAATACTGGCCTGTGGAATGAGTTTGGAAGTACTCCCTCCTCCTCTCTTTTTTGGAATACTTTAACTAGGATTGATACTGGTTCTTCCTTCAATGTTTGGTAGAATTCAGCAGTGAAGCCATCAGGTCCCAGTCTCTTCTTTACTGAAAAAATTTATTACAGCTTCGTTACTTACTATTGATCTGTTCAGGTTTTGGATTTCTTCGTGGTTCAATCTTAGAAAGTTATATGTGTCTGGGAATTTGTCCATTTCTTCTTTACTTTTGTGGCTCATTAGTGGCTAATGCAATCAACTATATGCCAGTTTATTGGATTTATTAGACTTTCAAATTTATTGGCATATATTTGCTCTTAGTAGCCACTAATGATCCTTTGAATTTCTGCAGTATAAGTTGGAATGTCCCCTTTTTCTATTCTGATTTTATTTATTTTCATCTTCTCTCTTTCCTTGTTAGTCTTGTTAAAACTTCGCCAATATTGTTTAATGTTAAACAACTTTTTGTTTCATTCATCTTTATTTTTATTTATTTATTTTTTTAATTTGAGACAGAGCCTCACTCTGTCTCCCAGACTGGAGTGCAGTGCAGTGGTGCAATCTCGGCTCACTGCAACCTGTACCTCCTGGGTTCAAGCAGTTCTCCTGCCTCAGCCTCCCAAGTTTCATTCATCTTTTGTATTTTTTTCCTTTCAATTTCATTTACTTCTGCTCTGATCTTTTTGTGACCTAATAGTCTATCCTTGAGAGTAATTCACATATTGGGGAAAAGAATGTGTATTCTGCATCTCTTGGATGAAATGTTTTGTAAATATCTATTAGATCCATTTGATCAATAGTGCAAATTAAATCTGATGTTTCTTTGTTGATGTTTCTGTCCAATGCTGAAGGTGTGGTGAAGGTCTCCATCTATTATTGTATTGGGACCTATCTCTCTCTCTTTAGCTCTAATAATATTTCCTTTATTTAGCTCAGTGCTCCTGTTTTGAGTGTATGTGTATTTAAAATCATTTTGTCCTCTTGCTGAATTGACCCTTTATCATTATATAGTGATTTTTTTTTGTATCTTTTTATTTCTTTTTTTTTTTTTTTTTTTTTTAAACAGAGTCTAACTCTGCCACCAGTCTGGAGTGCAGTGGTGTGATCTTGGCTCACTGCAACCTCTGCCTCCCAGGTTCAAGCGATTCTCCTGCCTCAGCTTCCCGAGTAGCTGGGACTACAGGTGCATACCACCATGTGTATTTTTAGTAGAGACAGGGTTTCACCATGTTGGCCAGGATGGTCTTGATCTCTTGACCTCGTGATCCACCTGCCTCGGCCTCCCTAAGTGCTGGGATTACAGGCACGAGGCTCTGCACCTAGCCTTTTTTGAATCTTCTTATGGTTTTTGTATTAAAATCTATTTTGTCAGATACAAGTTTAGCAACTCCTGCTCTTTTTCGTTTCCACTGGCATGTAATACCTTCTTCCATCCTTTTATTTTAGTTCTGTGTATGTGTTTATAAGCATAGTGTGTTTATTGTAGGCAACAGGTAAATGGGTCTTGTTTTTACATTCATTCACCCGCTCTATGTCTTTTGGTTGGAAAGTTTAGTCCGTTTACATTCAATGTTACTGTTGATACGTAGGGACTTACCCTTGATGTTTTGTCATTTGTTTTCTGGTATTTTATTGTATTCTATTTCTTCTTTTATGCATTCATGTCTTCTTTGAGTGAAGATGATTTTGTCTGGTGATACAATTTAGTTTCTTTCTTTTTTATTTTTCGTGTTTTTATTGTATGTTTTTTGGTTTGAGGTTACCATGAGGCTTGCAACTACTATCTTGTAACCCATTATTCTAACCTGATAACAACTGAACACTATTTGTGTAAACATACAAGCAGAAAGAAAACTAACAAAAACTCCTCTTAACTTTGTCCTGCTGCTTTTTACCTTTTTTTTTTTTTTTTTTTTTGAGATGGAATCTCGCTCTGTTGCCCAGGCTGGAGTGTAGTGGCACAATCTCGGCTGACTACAAGCTCTGCCTCCCAGGTTCATGTCATACTCCTGCCCCAGCCTCCCAAGTAGCTGGAACTACAGGGGCCTGCCACCATGCCCGGCTAATTTTTTGTGTTTTTAGTAGACACAGGGTTTCACCATGTTAGCTAGGATGGTCTCAATCTCCTGACCTTGTGATCTGCCCGCCTCGGCCTCCCAAAGTGCTGGGATTACAGGCTTTTTGTTTTTATTTATATTTCATTTTACTGACTATAGCTTGAAAACTTGTTGTAGTCATTATTTTTGATTCGATCATTTTTTAGTGTTTTTTCTTAGGATAAGAGTAGTTTATAAACCACAGTTACAGTGTTATAATATTTTGTGTTTTCTGCATATTTACTATTACTGGTAAGTGTTGTACCTTCAGGTGATTATTTATTGTTCGTTAATACCCTTTCCTTTCCAATTGAAGTATTTAGCGTTTCTTTTAGGAGAGGGTTGGTACGGTTGAAATTGCTCAGCTTTTGTTCGTTTGGAAAAGTCTTTATTTCTCCTTCATGTCTAAAGAATATTTTTGCCAGATATACTATAGTAACATTTTAGTAAGGTAAAACTTTTGTTTGTTTCTTTGTTTGTTTGTTTTTTCCTTTAGCACGTTAAATATGCCATGCCACTCTCTCCTGGCCCATAAGGTTTCCACTAAAAAGACTGCTGCCAAACACATTGGAGCTCTGTTGTATGTTGTTTCTTTTCTCTTGTTGCATTTAGGATCGTTTCTTTATGCTTGACTTTTGGAGTTTGATTATTAAATACCTTGAGGAAGTTTTCTTTGGGTAAAACCTGCTTGGTGTTCTACAAGTTTCTTGTACTTTTATATTATAATAATATCATCCTCTAGGTTTGGAAAGTTCTCTGTTATCACTTGAATAAATATTCTACCCCATCTCTTTCTCTATCTCCTCTTTAATGCCAATAACTCTTAGATTTGCCTTTCTGAGGCTATTTTCCAGATCCTGTAGGCATGCCTTATTGTTTTTTAACCTTTTTTTGTCTCCTCTGTGTGTTTTCAAATTGCCTGTCCTGAAGCTCACTAATTCTTTCTTTTGCTTCATCCATTCTGTTATTAAAGGACTCTAATGCAGTTTTCAGTATGCCAGTTGCATTTTTCACCTCCAGAATTTCTGCTTCTTTTTAATTTTGTCAGTCTCTTTGTTAAATATATCTGATAGAATTCTGAATTCTTTGTGTTATCTTGAATTTCTTTCAGTTTTCTCAACACAGCTATTTTGAATTATTTTGTCTGGAAGGTCACATTTTGTGACCAGTGTCTGGAATGGTCACTTCCATTTTGTCTGGAAGGTGTTTCTTTAGGATTTGTTCCTGGTGCCTTATTTAGTTCACTTGATGAGAGCATGTTTTCCTGGATGGTGTTTATGCTAGTAGACGTTCTTCAGTATCTGTGTATTGAAGGGTTAGGTGCTTATTGTAGTCTTCATTGCCTGGTCTTATCTGTAGCTGTCCTTCTTGGGAAGCCTTTCTAGATATTGAAAGGACTTGCGTGTTGTTATCAATGCTGTTTCTGCTTTAAGGGGCATCCCAAGGCCAGTAACACTGTGATTCTTGCGGACCACAATGATGGTCTTGGACAAGGTCCATAATTCTCTGGATTACCAGGTAGAAACTCTTGTTTTCTTCCCTTATTTTCTCTAAAACATACAGAATCTCTGTCTCTGTTATGTGCCATCTAAAACTGGGGTTGGAGTGACGCAAGCACTCTTGTGGCCACCACCACTGTGACTGCACTGAGTAAGATCTAAAGTCATCACAGGGCTGGGTCTCGCTCGAGTCCTGCTGTAACCACTCCCTGACTACTGCCTATGTTTGCATAAGGCCCTGGCCCTCTATAATTGGCAGGTGGCAAAGCCAACCAGGCCTGTTTTCTTCACTTCAGGGCAGCAAGGTTTCCCAGGCCCCAGGTGGGTCCAGAAGTGCCATCTAGGTGTCAGGAATGAGAGTCAGAAATCTTAGAAGTCTATCTGATGTTCTATTATATTGTGGTGAGCTGGCACTCAAACTGCAAGACACAGTTCTTCCTACTCTCCCCTCCCCTTTCCAAAGTCAGAGAAGCCTCATCCCATAGCCATCGCCACCCATAGCCACGGGGAGTACTGTCAGACTACCACCAATGTTCCCTTAAGATCCAAGGTCTCTTAAGTCAGCTTGTCATGAATGCTGCCTGGCCTGGGACTCACCCTTTAGGGCACTGGGCCACCCTCTGGCCCATGCCAGGTCCAGAAATGCCATCCAAGAGTAAAGTTTTAGAATCGAAGAACCCAAGATCCTGCTTGGTTCTCAACCTCCTTGCGGCACTCTTGGTATCTAAGGGACAAGACAAACTCCGCTTTACTTTTCCCTCTTCTTTTCATAGTTTTGCTCCTTAGCCACCACAGCTGGTAATGTGATGAGTGTCACTTGAAGCCAGCAAATCTCATAGGTTCACCCAAGACTGTTGATGTAGTACCTGAGTATAGCTGCTGGTTATTCAGTGCCCAAGGGCTTTTCATTTAGCAGGTGATGAATGCTGGTAGGCCTGGGTCCTTTGCTTCAAGGAAGCCGATTTTCTTCTGGACCAAAGTATGTCTAGAAATGTCATCTGTAGGCTAGGGCCTGGCACAGGGGCTTCTTGACTCTGACTGGTGCCTTACCCTGCAGTGGCTGAGCTGGTATCCAACATACAGGACAAAGTTCTTCCTATTCTTCCCTCTCTTCTCCTCAAGCAGAAGGAAGGAGTCTCCTTTGGAGCCCTGAGTTGTGCAGCCTGGGATTAGAAGAAGGGTGATGGCAGAACTCCCTTGCCTGCCCCAGCTGGTGTCTCAGCATGTCACGTGTGCCCCCTAGTCTACCATTTCTTGACCTGGTTCAGTCCTAGGACTTGCTTACAAGTTGCAAGTCCTAGGACTTGCCTAGGCTGCCTTTCAATTTACTTAGAGATTAAGAGCACTTTGGTCCTTGGTGGTGAGGTTGGCAAGCGCTCAAGTTCAGAATGCTAGGTTTTGCAATTCCCTTCGGGCTAGGGCTTGTTTAAATGCTCCCTCCATGGGCATATATCAGCTGAGCTTGGTCCGGCTTCCCTTTATGCTCTAACAGAATAGCCCTGAGCTTAATATATAACAATTGGTGTGTTCTCTCTTCCCTAGCACACAGAGAAGCTCTCCGCACCATGCCTCTGTTGCTGGGGGTAACAGGGTGGTGGTGTTGGTGATTCAGGGCTGGTTTTTTTTTTTATCTCTTTAGTGCCTCTTTCAGCAATATGTAGTTAAAACCGGGTACTGTGAGTACTCACCCGATTTTTGGTTCTTATGAAGGTGTTTTTTCAGTGTAGGTAGTTGTTAACTTGGTGTCCTTGTTGGGAGGGGACATGATTAGTGGAGCTTTCTATTCCACCATCTTGCTCTGCCACCTTATTTATTTATTTTTGTTAACAAATGGGAAGAATAGTTTTTCCCACATTGATAGAAAAGTAATTTTTTCAACTGAAGTGCAAGTTTGCCACATGAGATTACTCCAGGAAACAAAAAAATAACTGCGTGTGTTTTCACAGTCTTTGAGGTGCACATTCTAAGCAACATACTTTAATTGGCTACAGCAGGTAAATTCACCTAAGCAGAGCTGTAGAAATTCATCTGGATCTGAATTGAGATCAAACGCTCTTTCACTGCAGGCCAAAGAGGGTTTTTTTTTTTTTTTTTTTGTCTCAAATTGAACTAACATTTTTCTTCTTACTAGAAAAAATATATTTTCTGTCTTTCTGAACATTTTCAAACATCACCAGAACCTTAATAACTCCAGATATGCCTGCGCTTCATTCAAAATACTAATTAAACAAGTTTTAAGTTCTACAGGAATGGCTTTGAACAGAATTTTTCTTTTGCTTGTTAATTTCTCAGTTACTCCTAGTTTTTGAATAAATTATTTCATATTTTTTTTGGGACTCTCACTGTGATAAAGAGAAAACAATTGAGTTCAGATCCTATATGAAGGAACCCTGGTGAACTTAGCAAGTTATCACATAAAGATATTTAGAGGGCTATGTCTCACAAAAAAATCTCAAGCCCAAGCTGGACTGCGGCTAAATTAACTCACACCCAGACAGAATTCAGCTCAATAGCTAATTAGATTAAGGCAATCAGCCCCAATTCTAGCTGCCCAGCAAAGGCCAGTAAATCACTCTGTTAGAAGATAGCCACATCTGGTACCTATATAATTTTTATTTAACATTTGGCATTCAGGTTCTTTACATGATGGAGTGCATTTCACAGATTTTTCTAGTATCAGATTTCACTCTCACAACAAACAAACATAAAAATGATAAACACATATGAAACAGCTATGAAAAACAGGACTGCGCTCATTGAGGGAAGGTAAACCCATGAGTTGGGTCCCACTTTCACCAGTTTTACTCTGGAGACACGGGTGTCAGTGTATCACAGAGAAGTAGAGTCAAAGTAGAAAGTAGCAACTTTGATATTGAAAGAAAAAGAGATTGCAGTTTAAAGAAGTCAAGGTTTCTAGAAGGAGAGCATCACAGAAAGAAAGCCTTAAACTCTTGTAGGGTTTTTTCCCTTAGGTCCCTTTCCAATTTGTAAGGTGCACATGCAGACGGTGAGGCTTTTGGAGGCTTGGTGTAGAACAGCTTCTGTGTTCATACACTACTAGGAAACACTGAATTTCTGACTTAGCCAAGATTCAAGGACCATAGTAAATACCAGGCATTCATTTGAAACCACATAACACCCATAGTCTAAGACTATGGGCCAACCATCAGAAAAGTGCTGAACCTTAAGACTAACTGGAAAGCTGACATAGACCGAATTTTAAAAAGGCCAGAACCAAACCTTGACAAGAATAAGATTATTCGCTTGAAATTTAACTGCCTGTGGTAACAAAAGTCAACATGATTTAGAGCATGGATTGGGCCAGCTGCCTATTTTGGTAATTAAGTTTTACACAAACATAGTCATGGCCAAGTGTTTACATATTTCTTTGACTACTTCCACGCAACAACACATGAGGTAAGTAGAGGTGACACAGTATGGTCCCCAAACCTAAAATATGTACTGTCTGATTCTTTAAGAAAAAGGTGGCCAATCTCTCCTTTAGGGGAGGATAATATAACTCCCCTAGAATACTAGTACAAAATACATTTAAAAATTACCAGGCATAGTCAGGAAATTTGGCTGATGAGAGATAAAAGAGTAAATATTAGGAAACAGAGAGATGACCCAGATATTTAACAGACACACGTTTTTTGGTTGTTGTTGTTGTTTTTAGTTTGTTTGTTTTTGAGATGGAACCTCGCTCTGTCGCTGGAGTGCAGTGGTACCATCTCGGCTTAGGGAAACTCCGCCTCCTGGGTTCCAGCGATTCCCCTGCCCCAGCCTCCCGAGTAGCTGGGACTACAGGCGCGTACCATTCACGCCCGGCTAATTTTTTTGTATTTTAGTAGAGACTGGGTT
>NW_012108075.1:887189-891866 GCF_000951045.1 Mandrillus leucophaeus
AAGAAAAAGAGATTGCAGTTTAAAGAAGTCAAGGTTTCTAGAAGGAGAGCATCACAGAAAGAAAGCCTTAAACTCTTGTAGGGTTTTTTCCCTTAGGTCCCTTTCCAATTTGTAAGGTGCACATGCAGACGGTGAGGCTTTTGGAGGCTTGGTGTAGAACAGCTTCTGTGTTCATACACTACTAGGAAACACTGAATTTCTGACTTAGCCAAGATTCAAGGACCATAGTAAATACCAGGCATTCATTTGAAACCACATAACACCCATAGTCTAAGACTATGGGCCAACCATCAGAAAAGTGCTGAACCTTAAGACTAACTGGAAAGCTGACATAGACCGAATTTTAAAAAGGCCAGAACCAAACCTTGACAAGAATAAGATTATTCGCTTGAAATTTAACTGCCTGTGGTAACAAAAGTCAACATGATTTAGAGCATGGATTGGGCCAGCTGCCTATTTTGGTAATTAAGTTTTACACAAACATAGTCATGGCCAAGTGTTTACATATTTCTTTGACTACTTCCACGCAACAACACATGAGGTAAGTAGAGGTGACACAGTATGGTCCCCAAACCTAAAATATGTACTGTCTGATTCTTTAAGAAAAAGGTGGCCAATCTCTCCTTTAGGGGAGGATAATATAACTCCCCTAGAATACTAGTACAAAATACATTTAAAAATTGCCAGGCATAGTCAGGAAATTTGGCTGATGAGAGATAAAAGAGTAAATATTAGGAAACAGAGAGATGACCCAGATATTTAACAGACACACGTTTTTTGGTTGTTGTTGTTGTTTTTAGTTTGTTTGTTTTTGAGATGGAACCTCGCTCTGTCGCTGGAGTGCAGTGGTACCATCTCGGCTTAGGGAAACTCCGCCTCCTGGGTTCCAGCGATTCCCCTGCCCCAGCCTCCCGAGTAGCTGGGACTACAGGCGCGTACCATTCACGCCCGGCTAATTTTTTTGTATTTTAGTAGAGACTGGGTTCCACCATATAGGCCAGGATGGTCTCAATCTCCTAACCTCGTGATCCGCCTGCCTAGGCCTCCCAAAATGCTGGGATCACAGGCGTGAGCCACCGTGCCCAGCCAACAGACACACTTTTTTAAATAACTGTAATTAATATATCAATGAAAATAGAGAAAAGATAGACAAAAAGGAAATCAAGTAATTAGTTAAAACGTTAAAAAAGAAATCAAATGGATATTGTAAGATTAACAAGAAATATATCTCATAGGTCATTATAGCTACCTAGATGCAGAAAGGTGCTGAATTAGTGAATTCGGTGATAAGTATGAATGCATGAATATTCTACTAAAATACTAACTTTGTTAAATTTAAAAATTAGGTAAAAGTAATGAGCATCTGGTTGAATGTTAAAGAAGCATATCTAATACAACTGTGGTAGACTGAGATAGTATTTTTTTCTACTCCCCTGGAATGTTTTCATTTATATTTAATAGTTGTGAAACAACATAATTTTAAGTGCCTGATTTGATATTAGGTCAATATTTATTTTAATGAAAAAATTTCCTTCTTTTTCAAAAAAGTCTTCAGAGGAATTTATGGATGATATTTGGAGAGGAAGCAGATGAGCATACACTTTAATTAAACAAATCAATTTTGTCTCAACAGGATGGCATATGATTTGAATTTTTATGATAATAAATATATTTAGTCTTAATCTTAGCATATTCAGTGCTTTCTATTTTGCATTTCACAGATATACTCTTTGAGTTCTTCCTAAAATATAGGGAAAATTTGATATCATCTTCTGTACTAATTTAAAATGTATGTTATTTTAACTTTGGTTAACACTCAAAATAGAAAGTTTAACATTTCTCCAAATTAAGCTTTTCTATTTTAAAGTATTTAAATCTTTTGTTACCTCCTTAGGTATACTCATTAGTTTCTTGCTCATATTCGGAAAGTATAATGTAGTCAGTACACCTAGAAGATATATTCTTTCACAGGACCCAGTGGTTCATATTCATAAATACAACGTTTACTCACACCATCCTCAAGTATGGCTAATCAACTTGCCAGAGCGTCCCAACTCTTTAACCAGTTGACGGTAAAGCATTATTACATTTTAGGCTCAAGTACCTAAAGGATTATCAAGCAAGAAGCTCTGTCCTTAGATATTTTGTAAGAGGAAAAAATAAACTAAGCTAAGAGAAGCAATGAGCATTTATCACTTCTTCCTGCTTTACCCCAGGATTCTCTCATACTCATCCCTTCTAAAAAATTAGAAATACATAATGTCAATTTTTAGGCAGAAAAAACTGGGAGGGGAACTTTGTAGACCTTTGGTTTCCACATATTTGTAATAATCAATAAGAAGATTGATAGCAAAATATTAACCGTAATGCATTTTTAGAATTCAAATTGTATAATTGTTAAGTTGAAAACACAGTTTGCAATGTAGAGCCAAAGCCTGTGACGTCTCCAGTGGATGAGGAAGGCACATTTTTCCAACACCTTGTAGAGCTGATAGGGGAGGATAGGTATAAGGACAGCCGAAGCATTAACAATCACTATCTGTAAAGAAGTTAGCTCGGAAGAACTATGTGGTGAGTGCAGAAAGTGCAAGCAACTTTTAGAGGAGACATAGTTGCTGACATAGTGATGCTGTGATATTCCAATATAAATAGCCATTGATGACTCTTGCTTTTATGCACATACAACTTGCATTCTTCTTCTATTCCTTAGTTACCTCTTTTATGTCTGGAGATTTTTTAAAATGGTAATGGAAACATATAGTTTGGACTTAGAAAATGATTAAAGGCCTAGATATCAGAGATGAACTGTCTGAGTTTGGTCAAATTTTGATTTCATTACTTCTTAGCTGTATAAACATGTGACAATGGCTTCATTGGAAAAGTAGTGATATCTACTTAATTGCCTTATTGGGATTGGAAGAATTAGGTTAGTTAATATATGTGAACCATGTAGAATTTTGTAACAGCATGGATGCTTTAAGAGACAAATAAGAATGGAAGCAGGAAGTTCTCTTATGAAGCAGCTCTAAGAGGATTTATTTGTTGTCAGTGTTGCTGCAGAACATAAGATAAAAAATGAGGCAATCCAAGTGATAACACAAGAAAAAGAGTGATTTTAGAAAGCATTTTAAAGAATCATTAAAGCTTAATGGCTGAGGAAACAAATGAAATATATGCATTGTAAGGCTAATTAGAGGGAGGAATTGACCAAACAATTGAAGTTTAACATCCTTAATTAAAATCAAGTTATGGTCTGTGAGGAAAACTATGAATCTCTCTCCCTTACTGCAAGATCAAGCAGTATGTCTATCATAATGTGTGTGATTAAATAAATTAATTGATTCATCAAGATTAAGAAATTCAGTAGATGATGTTTTAGGGGGCGCGATGCAGTGTAAGTGCTATTTGTAGACATTTTTCATTTGGAGTTGCTTTGGAAATGTATGTCAAACTAGCAGAAATGGATTTGCAATTTAGGAGAGAGGTGGATGGAGCAGTAAGTCACTCAAAGTGTGAAATGGGAATTTGGGAATGTTTTGTATTCTGGAAGAAGGGACAAAGTATGCCAAAACTTCCATGTTTAAAGCAGTATGAAATTTTGGATGTCTTGATAGTAATTTCACTTGCTATCCTATCCTAAAATAACACCCTTCTCCTCCCCCACACACGTCTGTCACACTATATCTTTTGTGGTCTCTTTTCTTTAGCAGATATCATTGACTGAAGCTAGGATAAATAATACTTCATGAAATCTTTTTTTTTTTTTTTTTTTTTTTACTGTTTGTCTTTTGTGTATGGCATGTAACAAGTTTTCAATAAAATATTTCGAATAAATTGTTGTTCTACTCGATCAATTGCAGAACAATTAAAACCATAAAGTTTGAGAGAGAGGACTCCAAAAATCACTTGTGTATTAAAATAAATAGTAAAATAAAAGGAATACACCTCAGGGGAAGAGAGTTGGCCAGGGTGAAAACAGAGAATTAGAGTCACCCATATGTAGGAAGAGGTGACATTAAATGAAGTTGATACACCCTTTATGGTCCAAACAGTATTCTAGAATAAGCTAGTAAAATGCCATACAAGCAATAAAAAGAAAGAATATTTTATTCCAAACTGAAAAACAGTTTTTTTAAAAGGAGTAATTTTACGTAATATTTTATAGCTTGTGTTTCAGAGGCTAACTGTGACTTTCAAGAGTGTGGTTAGGATACGTATTAGGAGGCAACACTTGAGTATATAAGATTAAATTATAAGTAAATGGAGGAGAGAGTGAATTGGAGAGAGTGAGAGAGGAATTGGAGAGAGTGGACAGATAACTCATTTGAAGACAAGTTTCTTTGAAAATTTAATATTAAGATTTTTACAATGAATCATTTATTTTAATGCTGTCAATCAAAATTCTTAAAGAGTCAAGGTATAATAAAAGGCATTTTGATAATTAATAATTTTGTGAATGTGTGAGTTTTATCATTTGGAATTGCTGAGTTTTGTTATAGTAGATTTCTATTTCTATATACAAGCAGAAATTGTTTGTATATAGTAAGTTGTAAGGTAAATTGCTTCCTTGCATTGCATTTCATGCGATATTAAGGTTAAAAATGCATGTCATTCACTGCTCAAAAGAAGACATTTATGCAGCCAACAGACACATGAAAAAATGCTCATCATCACTGG
>NW_012108075.1:892866-895536 GCF_000951045.1 Mandrillus leucophaeus
CTTGTCCATGTTTGCATAGGTATTAAGTGGTAGAATTGGGATTCAGTCATTTGTCAGTATTACTATAAAATAATTGCTTTTTTTCTCGATACCCAATTAATTGACACATCTGAAAACTACCATCAACCTCAATGTTTAACCTAAAGTTTTTAAACTTTGACTACTTGAGAGGTATGAAGATTTTGTGCACTCTTTTATATTTTTGCTATGAAAAAGCAAGTTGATTTATGTTGCTTTGCCTTATATTTTTAACAAATCAATAACATGATTTATCATAGATTTGTTCCTAAATGCCCATTGTATTTATTTAGTTCTATTATTTTACCACAACCTATCTATTCCTGAATAATTTTCTTTATTTCATCACTTGGTTGATGGATTTTGTTAACTTTCAGTTTTGTTCAAGGGGTCTTGTTTAGTAAATTTCTTAAATACTATACATGCATGTTTAATAATATCCTAGTGCATTTTTCGCTTTCAAAGGTTTTGTGTTACAAAAATACTACATTCAAATGGAACACATTCAGACAGTACAAATAAATTGAAAAGTGAATAATGATAATTGTTCCTACTCACCCCATGTAAGCTCACGCCACAGATTTAACCAGGGTAAAGCATTGTTTTCTCTCCCTAAAGTAAAATGTTAATATAAAACTTTGTATATGTATAGATTTAATATATGGATGATTCTATCTATTACATACATGAATATATTATGTGTACATATACAATTACATCTCTGTACCTTATATATATATGAGTATGTATATGCAGTTCATCTTTTATCTGACAATGTAAGAGAAGACCTATTTCCTATTTCCCCATACCCTGGCTTGCACTCTGTGTTAGTTAACATGTTTAAACCCCTGCCAGTCTAATATTGTAAATATATAAGAACATAATTATATCAAATTTGTAATTTTAATATTACATGACATTATATATATAAAACATTTGATTACACAAGATTGGTTAGTGTTTTCTATATCATCCTTAACTATTGTACATTTTCTGTGAACTGTTTGGTCTATTTCTTTTCATCTCCTGTTTTAATGAAACTAATACACAAGCATGATACTGGAAGTAAAATTTGACAAATAATTTACAATGAATTGCAATAATATAGTGTGCCCACTGTATTTCTCTTAGCCAGTTGCAATCATTTATATTTTAAAATAATTTTGTGGTTAACTTCTTTTAAGAAAAAAATGATGGCTACTGTGCTTTCGGCATAAATTAGACATTATTCAGCCCCTTTTAACAAATTAATGATATAACAGGAGAGGGCTGAATCTACTTTGCAATCTTCTTCTCCCATTCTCTCAAATGTAACTATTCTGATTTGCTATTGTTTTAGCACAGTGGGATGATGAATAAATTACTCTTCATGATTTTACATATAATTCTTCTCCCCCTAATTTACTGGGCTTACTCTTATTTCCTAACCCAAGCTATCTATGTCTTTGCATACATTGCCCATGCATAGAACAATGCTATTATATGACTATAGCATATGTCAGTGATTTGTCTACAAATTCTCATGGAAGAACCAACTGAAATTCTCTTTAGCTCTTTTCAAACTTCACAATTCCAAACTGGTCAAAGAAGAATTTCCTAGAGTTATTTTTGAACGATGCCCTATTTTTATATTCCACTAATGGCCGAAAATATGCAGTGTTTTAATTTGCTTTATGGTTGCTTAACCTTTCTTGTTTTATTTTGATTTAAATTTTGCCCTTCCTTTTTGCTTACCGTCTAATCATTTATTATTATCTTCTAGCTTCACAACATCTCACATATTTGCGGTATTATATCCTCATTTTTCCTTGTCATTCTCTCATGTAAAGCTCTCTATCATAAAGTTCTAATGAGATTTGTCTATGAATTAATTTCTCATGGAAGAACTAACTGAAATTCCCTTTAGTTCTTTTCAAACTTCACAATTCCCAAACTGCTCAAAGGAGAATTTGCTGGAGTTATTTTTGAATGATGCTCTACTTTTATATTCCACTAATGGCTGAAAATATGCAGTGTTTTATTTTGTTTTATGGTTGCATAACCTTTCTTGTTTTATTTTGATTTAAAGTTTGCCCCTCCTTTTTATTTACCATCTAATCATTTATTGTATCTTCTAGTTTCACAATATCTCACTTATTTGGTATATTATATCCTTGTTTTTCCTTGGCAATCTCTCATGTAAAGCTCTCTATCATAAAGTTCTAATCTGTACTGACTATTTTCTAAGTATTCTTCCCAGATGCAATCCTAGAAACCTCTTCAAAGAAATGTTTGTACTTCATGTTTTCTTTTGTTTGGTTTTACTCCCTGTTTTTACTTTCAGAGTAGATTATCATATAAAATTCCTAAGAATTTTACTTGATGAATGAATAAGAAAGAATGCATGCATATAAATTTTGGCGTATTTTTGTGCCTAAAAAGACAAAATCTTTGTTTTTGTTATCAAAATGGATTTATTACCTAGTTATAATTAGTTTTCACTAAGAACTTTGAAGGGTCATTGCTATTTTTGTCTAACACACAGTGTTTTTGAAGAGAATACATTATTTATCCATGGATGCAAGTAGGATATTCTCTTATTTATGGATTTGTAAAATTCCATAAAAATGTGTGCAGATGAAAGATTTTTATCCTTTCTGCTGAAATTTGTTT
>NW_012108075.1:897191-902094 GCF_000951045.1 Mandrillus leucophaeus
GGCTTGCACTCTGTGTTAGTTAACATGTTTAAACCCCTGCCAGTCTAATATTGTAAATATATAAGAACATAATTATATCAAATTTGTAATTTTAATATTACATGACATTATATATATAAAACATTTGATTACACAAGATTGGTTAGTGTTTTCTATATCATCCTTAACTATTGTACATTTTCTGTGAACTGTTTGGTCTATTTCTTTTCATCTCCTGTTTTAATGAAACTAATACACAAGCATGATACTGGAAGTAAAATTTGACAAATAATTTACAATGAATTGCAATAATATAGTGTGCCCACTGTATTTCTCTTAGCCAGTTGCAATCATTTATATTTTAAAATAATTTTGTGGTTAACTTCTTTTAAGAAAAAAATGATGGCTACTGTGCTTTCGGCATAAATTAGACATTATTCAGCCCCTTTTAACAAATTAATGATATAACAGGAGAGGGCTGAATCTACTTTGCAATCTTCTTCTCCCATTCTCTCAAATGTAACTATTCTGATTTGCTATTGTTTTAGCACAGTGGGATGATGAATAAATTACTCTTCATGATTTTACATATAATTCTTCTCCCCCTAATTTACTGGGCTTACTCTTATTTCCTAACCCAAGCTATCTATGTCTTTGCATACATTGCCCATGCATAGAACAATGCTATTATATGACTATAGCATATGTCAGTGATTTGTCTACAAATTCTCATGGAAGAACCAACTGAAATTCTCTTTAGCTCTTTTCAAACTTCACAATTCCAAACTGGTCAAAGAAGAATTTCCTAGAGTTATTTTTGAACGATGCCCTATTTTTATATTCCACTAATGGCCGAAAATATGCAGTGTTTTAATTTGCTTTATGGTTGCTTAACCTTTCTTGTTTTATTTTGATTTAAATTTTGCCCTTCCTTTTTGCTTACCGTCTAATCATTTATTATTATCTTCTAGCTTCACAACATCTCACATATTTGCGGTATTATATCCTCATTTTTCCTTGTCATTCTCTCATGTAAAGCTCTCTATCATAAAGTTCTAATGAGATTTGTCTATGAATTAATTTCTCATGGAAGAACTAACTGAAATTCCCTTTAGTTCTTTTCAAACTTCACAATTCCCAAACTGCTCAAAGGAGAATTTGCTGGAGTTATTTTTGAATGATGCTCTACTTTTATATTCCACTAATGGCTGAAAATATGCAGTGTTTTATTTTGTTTTATGGTTGCATAACCTTTCTTGTTTTATTTTGATTTAAAGTTTGCCCCTCCTTTTTATTTACCATCTAATCATTTATTGTATCTTCTAGTTTCACAATATCTCACTTATTTGGTATATTATATCCTTGTTTTTCCTTGGCAATCTCTCATGTAAAGCTCTCTATCATAAAGTTCTAATCTGTACTGACTATTTTCTAAGTATTCTTCCCAGATGCAATCCTAGAAACCTCTTCAAAGAAATGTTTGTACTTCATGTTTTCTTTTGTTTGGTTTTACTCCCTGTTTTTACTTTCAGAGTAGATTATCATATAAAATTCCTAAGAATTTTACTTGATGAATGAATAAGAAAGAATGCATGCATATAAATTTTGGCGTATTTTTGTGCCTAAAAAGACAAAATCTTTGTTTTTGTTATCAAAATGGATTTATTACCTAGTTATAATTAGTTTTCACTAAGAACTTTGAAGGGTCATTGCTATTTTTGTCTAACACACAGTGTTTTTGAAGAGAATACATTATTTATCCATGGATGCAAGTAGGATATTCTCTTATTTATGGATTTGTAAAATTCCATAAAAATGTGTGCAGATGAAAGATTTTTATCCTTTCTGCTGAAATTTGTTTCGTGTTTACTTTTAGATAATTTTCTCCCTATTTTCAAGTTTATCTTTATGTAATTTTTAATTGTATTTTAATTGTATTTTAAACAATGACTGATGGTCATGTTATCAGTCAAAGTTCTTGGTTTGAACTAAGTAAATCTGGCAATCCTAACTAATAAAAAAACTTGATGAAAAAATAATAGATATATTATTGGGAAGCTTGTAGAATTGAAGAAAGGTTGAAGGACAGGCTCCAATATGATACGAAACAGCATGCCTTCTAATTATGTTCCGTTACCGGCAATGGAATTATTAAAAATAAAAATAAAAAATCAACAAAAACTCTAAACACTTCAGTTTTTTATCACTTCATACATGATTCTAATTATATGGGGAAGCATTTAAATTAACTTTGTATGGAGCAGCTGTGCACCAGTTTCTAGACAAAGACAGAAATTATTTAACAATCCTACCGGACTGTATGCAGTAACAAAAAAACAAGTGATGTCACAGAGGTCAGTTGGAGTGCTATTAAGGAAAAGGTGGAGCAGATGCTGATATCCAACTACTGCAAAAATCCAGAAGACTATTACAAAAATGACAGCCTGACCTTTGTTGCCTCTCCTACATTTTTACCCAAATTGTTAATATCCTTGTCATTTTGTACAGCATTTCGGAAAATTTCTTTCTCTTTTATTTCTAGCATTTGTATTGTTTTGTTGCGTTTTATTTCAACTAACATTTTAATTTAAAATAGTTCTTTTTTAGACTTATTAATATTTTTAAATTAAAAATGCAACACAATAATGTAATCTTTTTTAAAAAATGTAAAGAATAAAAGATGAAGCTAAAGATTCTTTTTACTACTGCTCCCAATGTTAATCTACTACCTTAATCCCATCATCAGAGCTATTCAATATTTATAGTTTACAGTTCCTTCTACACATTTGTCTATGTATTCCTAGAAATTATGGAATAGGATTCCATATATATATATATGTGTGACAGGAGTCCATATTGTATATATCATACTACATAAATATATAGTATGGAATATAGTGTATATGTGTATATATATATTTGGGATATATATTTGGGATATATATACACACATACTCTATATGTGTATATATAACAGGATTCCATACTGTATATATCATTTGCCAAATTATTTCTTCATGTTAAATTGTGTTTAGGAAATCATACCAGCATATATATGATTTTTAATATTTAAACAATAAAAAAATTCTACATACAGTAGAGGGCACAGATCTTATGTGTAAAACTCCTTAAACTTATAATCACTTCAAATCAAAATATTCAATATTTCCATCATTCCAAGGTACCCCATTGCACTCCTTATAATACACATGTGCCTCCCCTTGAGGTAGCTATATTCTTACTCCTATCCTCACATATTTGCCTTGCCTTTTTTGAACATAAGGTAAGTGGCATCATATATGTAGTGTATAGTATTTTGTGTTTAGATTATTTTAGTAGTCAATTTTAATCTAGGATGAATTTTTTTTTTTTAAAAAAGGTTTATATATTATATTGGCATACACGTCACAATTTATGTATCCATTGTATGGCTGAATATTTGAACATTTGGATTACATCCAGTTTGGCCTATTTGTAGTAAACCTGCTAAGAACAATTTTCTGTATATCTTTTGGTGGACATATATACTAATTATTTTTGTTATGTACTTAGGAGTAAAATTGATAGTGATAGCAACAGGAGACAGACGAATTCCTAGGCAGACAGGCACAGGTCTTTGGTGAATCCCGACCTTCAAGCCAAAGACAGTTTAAAGCCTGACAACCAAGCTGCTGGTTCCAGACACAGTACACATGTGAAGTGAGAACTTCTATCCACATCTTACCCTCTGCCTGGATTGGTTCCTTCTGGATGATGCCTTTTAACCAATCCAATGGTGCTTTTTCCAAAGAGCACTCATGGACCAATCAGCATGCATTACTTCCTCCTCCTCCTTCTTTTTTTTTTTTTGACAGAGTCTCTCTCTGTTACTCAGCCTGGAGTGCAGTGGCGTGATCACCGCTCACTGCAAGCTCTGGCTCCCGGATTCACGCCATTCTCCTGCCCTGCCTCAGCCTCCCAAGTAGCTGAGACTACAGGTGCCCGCCAGCATTTACCTCATTCTAAGCCCATAAAAACCATGGACTCAGCCACACAGTTGGCTACCAGTTCTGGAGTCCTCTCTCCACTGAGAGCTTTCTTTCTGTCACTCAGTAAAATTCTTTTCTGCCTCACTCACTCTCTGGTGTCCATGCACCTTATTTCTCTTGGTTGAAGGTTACAAACACAGAACCCACCAAGCTGCTGGTGGCAGAAATAAAAATGCTGTACCACGCTCTTGCTTGCTGAACTGTGAAAGTCAAAAAGCCTCTGAGTGCCACACCCTTCTGCTCGCCAAGCTGTGAGTGGTGGGAATAAAAGGGCTTGTAATACACTCACACTAATTGAGCTTTGGGAGTGAAGAGCTGTGACATTTTTAGGGAGCTCAGACCCCGAGAACCCCCAAGCAAGAGCTGTAACTCCCCTTGGGGCTCCACGATTGCTGGTGTCTCTGAGTTTTTGGGCACCAGGGCGTTCCCCTCATCTGGACATCAGCACCCAATTCTGAAGCCGCTCACAGCATGCCAGGTTCAACCGTGGGCTGAGCATGGAGCCACGGCAGGTGTGACATCCAGACCAGGGCACAGGCCAAGCACAACCTGCTGGGTCAAGTGGGCAGAGCAAGCCCAGTGGGCCCAAATGAAACCCAGACAGAGGTGACGGTCACAGAGATTTCTGGCTGGTCAAACGGCACTGAAGGAATCCTGTACCAGTGGGCCATGATGTATATGCATGCATAGGTTTTGTGAGTAAACATAAATAATTTTCAAGACGCTTGTTCAGCCTGTACCAATTTACACGTGAAATAACAATGTATGAAAGTTAAATTTTTCGTATTATTGCCACTTCCTGGTATCTATTTATTTTTGTTTTCATCGACACATTTTGGTATGATATTATGGTTATAATTTGTATTTCTCTGATTAACAATATTAAACACTTTTCC
>NW_012108075.1:902884-903395 GCF_000951045.1 Mandrillus leucophaeus
TTTTTTCATATCCACTCTAATATTTGGTTACATATATAAAATTAATTTGCAATATTCCATAAGTCACAAAATCCCTGATATTTTAATCTGCTTGTTTTTGAAAAATGCTTTGCATTTGAAGTTGTATGTAATACCAAAACATTTGTTTGCCAAAAATAAAATAATCAATGTATGTTAATTTAAAATATAACCATTCCAGCTCTGTAGGCAATAGAGGGAATAAAGAACAAAATCTATTTCAGTAAGATTTATTTCCCAGTTTTCCAATGTAAATTTTCATCATTGATTTATCTTTTTCTCAGATTCCTCCTATTATAATAAGGGGTGCCTCAGAAACTAGGAGTTTTATAAGTGAGTACATTTATATGTTAAAAAGTATTTCATATATTATGACTTGAAGATTCTTTAACAAAATGCAACAAAACAAAACAAGCATTAATTAATTGATTTTAAAGGTTAGTAGGGGAAAGAATCCAGAATATTTTGTAGAAACAAGGCAAATTTGCAGATG
>NW_012108075.1:903750-917492 GCF_000951045.1 Mandrillus leucophaeus
AAAAAAAAAAAATTATATATATATATAGATAGATAGATAGATAGATAGATAGATAGATAGATAGATAGTGTTTACACAAAAGTTCAAAAGAAATTTAGAGATACTACAGACTGCTCTTAAATGGATTGGGCAAGTTGTTGAACAAAACTCCGGAAAGGCAAAACTTGTACGGAGGTTTTAATTAGTGTTTCCCTGTTTTAAATCTCTTTAGCATAAGAAGATGTTAGTAAGTGACAGTGAAATTGCAATGAATTAGGACAATTAAAAATTGTAGTGTAGATATTTAAATAACATTTAATAGGTTAGATGCGCAGGGTATTCTCAGAATTAAAATCAGTTAACTAAAAAGTGACGCTACTAGGAATTATTAAGTATACACTAATTTAAGTATGTAAACTAAGGAGGGTGTTGTAAGACACTAATAATTAGTTTCAATGTTAAGAGGAATGACTCTCAAGAATTTAAAAGTATGGATATATGTGGTTGAGAAATATGTGGAAAATTGGCAAAGTTGAAGTATGTAACACATTTACTGAAATATGCACTGGAGAACACACAGAATGTGTACATTTTCACTTTAGTATAAAGTTATCATTGTGATAGTCATGAATTGCTTTTTTGGACTAAAGTTGTACCCCTTCTTTTGGGAAATCTTTCTTTTCCCTCTGAGCATTGATCACTGTTATAGATCCATGACCAAGTAGGTGGAAGAAGGGCAAATGCCTATAACTGAGGAATTTCTGGTTGAAGTCAGGAAACAGTCCTTTTTTTTTCACTTGTCCATATTTAGATTTAACCTTCAAAATTACTGCCTCATGTGTTGTCTTTAAAATGGGGAAAACACTTCTGCAGTACACAGAAATGAATACAATAAGATTAGGGAAACAGAGATGGGTTGGCAGAAAAACAATTACTGATGTGGTTTGAACTCCTGGTTTTATCATCCTGAAAACTAGCTTCACTATTATTTACTGTCTTCATTTGAGGCAATAATTTTCTCTTGGCTTATATTACTTTTCAATGAGATTATGAGATTTGTTAAAGAAACATAAAGCTACAATTTTCCCAATATAAAGATAAATTCTATAGAAGAGGAAGAGAAATAACTTCTTTGAATTCTTTCGCTATCCTAGCACGCTGTTTGGTCCCAGTGACTAAAGGGAATGGCAAATAGGGCACTGTCTCTGTAGATCTATCAGAGTTGATGCACATTCTCTTCCTTTTCAGATCAACTTTCAAATCATCCATGTTTTGAATTGAGAGATTATGGCCCCCAGATTCAGAAGTGCATGGATTTGAAGTCAGCTTCACTACTTATTATGAAAATTATTTACCTTTGCAAAATCTAAGTTTTCTCATCTCTACCTTCGGTAGAGACAGATTTACCATGAAGCTACAGAAGCTTAAGCTTCAATGCCTCTCACTTGTACCAGATCTTTTCTGTATACAAAATTAAAAAAAAAAAACCTGCAAAATGCATGGCCACATATGCTGCATAAACTTCAAGCCCCACAAAATCTGTATCTTCAGGTCAGTTACATAATTACTAAATATAATAATTGTATTTACTTAAGTATTAAATGAAAAACATAGGAAATGTCTCTAGCACAAGAGCTGATGAACAATAAATAGTGAATATTAACATACTCTCATCTCTAAGATAGATGTATTTCTCAGTGGTTATAAATATCTATCAATGGCATAAATCTGTAAAATCAAGATAAATATGTTTTCTGAAGCTATCTAGACAAACAAGATTTAAAAAACTAATCTGAATTTTTCAGATCCTTTGCCTCACAGAGTGATAATTTAACTCAATCCTTTTCAGATCTTGTGTGTTATGCTTTGTAACAAACATCCTTCTTGGTGCTCAGAATCACTATAAACATTCCTGACATCAACCGTCTCACTTACTCTTACCATCCAGTTGTAACTTGTCTTCCAAACACATTTTTCCTGCTGATTATGAAATATTCTGCTGGCCTTAGAATATGTTACATTTAAACTATGATATGACATAACAAACTTCAGGTGTTTTGCAATTCTATTCATTTAATACACATACTTCAAAAATCAAGAGCACATGTTCAGTAGATCTAATGCTTGAAAAATGGAATTATAATGAAATTTCTTACATGCATTTTTTAACAGAAAAAGTAAATTATGCCATCTTTATACAGTGTTTTCTATATTATTTCAAACACTGTTTTTCCATCATATTTTATCTCTATGTACTTCATATTTCTACAACATCCATGTGTTAAATTGGGACAATGTCTCTGCCTTTTTAATTTGCCCCCTGAGAAATGAAGAGTTTCACACCACTGAATTTTGAATGTTAGAGTTTGTCTTTTTTGTATAGATTCATTTACTTTCCTAGAGTTTTTTCTTTACTACTTGTTTTTTTCTTAGTTCCCAACCAACCACAATGTTGATTCTATTCTGGAGAGGAATAAAAAACTACTAAAGTTCCGTAATTAAGTTTACTGGAAACGTGTCTGAAGCAAATGTCATTATATATCACGAGTCCTCACTTAAGAGGTGGGATGTTTGAATATATCAAATTGAGGCTAATAATTTATTACTCCTAGTTTGCTGATACTGATTGTCATTGCTGGTACTTCACAAATTTTATGTTAAAACTAGGAAATAGTATTCCTTCAGAGATCAAAGGCAAACAATGAGCCAGATGCAGTGATTAAATAGAAACATGGGTTTCTCCTTTAGAGAGATGTTGGAAAATGGATATTGGTGACCAGATCAACAGTCTAGAAAATGGCTAAATCTCCACAAGCAATTTCTCCCTCATATTCCTGGATCTCCCGGTCACTTAAACATTCCACTGAATGCATAGGAGATGAAAATATGCATTCAATTGAACGCATAGGAGATGAAAGAGCTCCTACTGAGTTCTTGCCAGTGGAAGTGATGTTCACTAGGTCTGTATCTTACTCATAAAAAGCTCCTGTGTGTGATTATCAAATTTCTTCCTTTTCTGCTAGTTAGAGGGATAGAGCCCAAGAATGCCAGCAAATTTTGCCACATTGCAGGTTGCACAGACTCCATCAGCCTCATTCTGAATGACTAAGGAACATAACTTCTGCCTGCCCACCACCAAAAATAACAAGGTGGAATCTCTGCGGATTATTTATACAAGTTAAGAATAAAGCCTCATATTGACAGCCACTTAGTTTGGTAATTATTTGCTATAGCAGCCAACATTATACTCACATGCACATTGTTTTGTTTGTTTGTTTCACTATGTCTTCATATATTTTTCATGTTATGGCCTCAGGCTGCATAACATAAACTAAAATTTCAGCACTATCATTTATTTTCTTTTATGTATTTAAGAATTAGAATTCTTTTTCTGTCATTTAATGAGTCATTCTATATTGGGGAAAAATCAGCCTTTGGAATAAGACAAATCTAGGTACAAATTCCAACTTGAGTCATTACTGAATAATTACTGCAATAATCCTCGGTGTGACTTAACTTCTCTAAACATCTAAAATGCTGTTATAAGGATTAGAATTTTACATTTAAAGAATAAGTCAAATAAAAGTGATGAAAAATATTAATCACTTCAACTATTATTATTAATTATCATTATTATTGCATATCAATGAATTTGTTAGGGACCAGTGAGGCATGTAAGCAGGAAGATCCAACACACTTATTAAAATATAATGGGATACATGTTGTAAGGATGTAGGCACAATATGGCTCAGGAACTCTAAAAATAGAATATTAATTATCCCACAATATGAACTGAAATAATATTTCACAGAAAAGATGATGATAGAGGTGTTTCTGAATGATTACTATAAGCATAGCAGGCAAGAAAGGAGAAAAACGTCTTCAATGTATTATAAAGTTTTCTAAGTAAATATTACCTCATTTGTTTTTATGTCCCTCCACTTTAAGGCATAAATAAACCCAAGATAAATCAATATAATAATTTGTCATACCTATGCACATTACAATTTTCATCTTAAGGCAAAAGTTCAGTTCTAACTCAAACCAAAAGATTCCTATTATATACAGTTACTGGGTTTGCAACCTGCCGAAGGAAGCATCTCATGGGTAAATTGCCCTCCCATTGATTAGAAAATTAAATGCAACTTTTAATCTTTAATCTTCCCTCACGACTGCTCATGTTAATGTTCTGTTTAGGCATTCCTGCTGAGTCATATTAGTGCACAAACACCCTGAAAAATCCCAGGGTGACATTTAGTCATTGAAAAAAATCAGCTTTAAAAGAGAAAAATGGGTAGTTTTAATAGTAGAAAATTAAGGAGTTCCATAATCAAACAGATTTTTCTTAAATTGATTTCTTAATGTACCATGACGTGGCTTAGTATTTTAAAAAATAATCAAACAACCACTTATGCAGATTTGTTTATAAAATTTTGATATTTAGATGTATAATTATAAAAGAAATACATAGAATATTTAAAAAAGATAGATACTCTCAATAGTCTAATAAACTAAAGAAAAGTACTACGCATATTTGAAAGTATTTAATTTTAGAATTTTCATAGAGCTATTGTCATATTTAACCATGAAATCTTAAAGTTAATGGAAACAAAATTTTGGAATCATATTTGTTAGTATAATTAAAAATACAAATAACAGTATAAAACCCTGCTATTAAAGAAGTAAAATTTACCGAAAGAATAATTTTAAAAAACCTGTGAGATGACCACTTGGCAAACAATCAAAGAATTTGAGTAAGTAGAAAGATTAAATATTTATTTTTAATCCTCTAACCATAAATTAGAAGATAGGAAACAAATTTAAATGTGTCAGAAACTCTTATTTAGATAGAGAAAGATAGAATGACAGAAAAGAAATAAAAAATAAATTATTTTGTTTTATTTATTTCTCCTTATTCTAATAGATAACTATGTGTTCAAAGCCATGATAACGGCAATGTATTGAATGCTAATAGCATACAGATAAGTGACATGAAAGACAGATGAGAAGAGAGAAAAGGATTGGGTTCACTCTGATACACACTAATTGCATTACTCATGAAGTAATATAGTACTGTGTTATTTGAAAGTGGATTTAAATTAGTTGTAAATGAATATTTCAAACTCTATGGTAAGAACCAAAGAGTATTTACAAAGAAAAATAATTGATTTGGTAAGATAAGAGAGGAAATGGAATAAAATATATGCTCAGTTAAAACCAGAGAAGGCAGAAAAAGAAGAAAATATTAATCTTAAGAAAAACAACAAGTGCAATGAGTAGAAAAGTGTTACAACCATGGTAGATATTAATATGACAGTATCAATAATAACTTTCAATGTGAATGGTCTAAATATAGCAAGTAAGACAGAGATTGTTAGAGTAAATAAGACAAACAATAAAGACCCAATTGTATGTTTTCTGAAAGAAACCCACATTAAATATAAAGCCACGAGTAGATTAAAAGCAAAAGGATGAAGAAATATATATAATACTAACACTAATAAACATAAAGCTGGAGTAGCTATATTAGTTTCACACAAAGCAGGTTTCAGAGCATGGAAAATTATCAAAGACAAAGAAGTGTTTTAGATAATGATAAAGAAGTAAATTTTTAGGAACTATACAGCAATGAGTATGCCCCTAATAGAGCATCAAGATACATGAGGGAAAAACTGATAGAATTCTAAGAAGAAATAGAAAAATCTAGAATTATATGTGGAGATTTTAATACCCTTTTATTAAAAATTAAAAGACCTAGGGGACATAAAATCAATAAGTTTATAGCTGACTGATAATCCCCTTCAGTCAACTGTATCTAATTGATATTTATAGATCCCTTCATTCAACAATAGCAGAATACATATTCTTTTCAAGTTTGCATAAAATTCACTAAGATAGAGCACATTCTGGGTCATAAAAAATACCTTATTGAGTTAAAAAGGAGAAACCATGCAAATTGTTCTCTCAGACCACAGTGAAATTAAACTCTTTATATTTAAATTAAACTCTTTAAATTAAACTATAAAAAAATGAAAAGATAACTGGAAAATCCAAAAATATTTGGAGATTAAGCAACAACTTCTACATAACATATGAGTCAAAGCAGAAGTCTCAGGAAATAATTTAAAATATATATATGATTTATTTCAATTTAATACATATATAATAAATATATAAGGATATAGAAATATATCTATACAGAGAAATAGAAAAAAAGAAAAACAATATTTGTGAGATGCAGCAAAAGCAGTGTTTAAAGAAAAATTTGTAGCCTTCAATTATATATTAGAAAAATAAGAAAGATTTAAAACCAATAATCTAAATTTCTCCATAGGAAACAAGAGACAGAAAAACAATCTATGCTTAAAACAGGTAGGAAAAAAGGCATGATAAATAATAGAGTAGAAATCAATAAAATCAAATCAAAAATCAATAGAGGAAATAGGTAAAACCAAAAGCTAGCTTTTTAAAAGATCAATAAAATTTATAAAACTCTAGCAAAGCTAACCAAAAAAGAATTAAAAATAGAGTAGTCACAAATTACTAATATGATAAATGACACAGGAGTCATCATTACTGACACTATGGACATTAAAAAAAAAAACAAAGAAATTTTATGGACAGCTCAATCCCCACAAATTTGAATAGCAATTGAAATAGACCAACTATTTTAAAGGCAAAAATTATACAAACACTAATAAAAAATTATAATGTAAATATGCCTATACCTATTAAAGAAATTAAACCAATTAATCTTTTAAAAAACAAAGCATCCTGCCCAGATTCACTGGAGAATTCCACCAAACACTTAACAAAGCAATTGTTTCAATTCTCTATAATATCGTCTATCAAATAGAAACACAAGGAATGTTTTCTAATGCATTCTATGAGACAAGAATTACCCTAATATCAAAATCAAATACAGAAAGAAAACTACAGGTTATTTTTATGAACAAAAATGCAAACATTCACAGCAAAATATTAGCAAATCAAATTCAAAGATGTGCAAAAAAATTATGTTCCATAACTAAGTAGGGTTTATTTAGTGTATACAAAGTTGATTCAATAATCATAATTCAATTAATTTAATCCATTACAAAATCTGTTTAAAGAATAAATATATAGTCACATCAATAAATGTAGAAAAAAAATGGAAAAACACTCATACCAATTGATAATAAAACTCTTAGCTAGCTATAGAGGTCAAATTTCTCAAGTTGATAAAGAACACCTACAAAATACTTAGAACTACCCTCACATATAATGAGAAGAAACTAGATGCTTTTTTCTCAAGATCTTAAGTAAGGCAGACTGCCTTTTTCATCACTTCTGTTAATACTATACTGGAATTCCTATCTTATGCAATATTATGAGAAAATGAAAATAAA
Organism: Mandrillus leucophaeus; assembly: GCF_000951045.1. NCBI lineage: Eukaryota > Metazoa > Chordata > Mammalia > Primates > Cercopithecidae > Mandrillus > Mandrillus leucophaeus. The sequence continues at coordinate 911,118 of NW_012108075.1, forward strand.
AGGTATACAGATTGAGAAGAACAAATGAAAGTGTTTTTGTGAATAATATGACTTAGAAAATTTCAAAAAAGTGAAACAGCAAAAACATAATAGTCCTAGAACCAGGGTCATAAAGGTCAAGGGCCACTAAGATTTAGTGCAAATAAATCTGCCCTGAAACATACTGTAATCAGGCCCTTGAATTTCAAAGAACAAAGAGAGGATTCTGAAAGCAGAAAGGGAAAATAAGCAAGTTATACATATGGGAATTCTAATTCACCTGGCAATATACTGCTCACAGAAAACACACAGACTAGTATATTCAAAATACTGATGGAAAAATATTGCCAACTAAGCATTCTGTATCCAAAAATGTTATCTTTCAGAAATGAAGATACTTTCCCAGACAAAAAAAACAAAAAACAAAAAAACTGAGACAGCTCCTCACCATCAGTCCTGTCTTACAAAAAATGCTAAGTGAGATCTTCAAACTGAAATAAAAAGATGCTAATGTGTGACAAGAAAACATCTGAAGGTATACAACTCACTGGTAAGAGTAAATTTACAGAGAAACTAAGAATACTCTGATACAGAAGTCCTCTCTTAAAATAGTTGTAAGGTCTTGGTAGCTGCAACTTCAAGTAAAACAAGTTACAGTGAAAGTAATTTTATCGTATTAAAGATATAAGTACTTTACACACCACATTTACAGTATAGAAATTCCAGGGATAGCATTAATTTCTTTAATGTCATTGCGTCATAACATAGATGAGAAAAAACTGATTCCTAGTCAGGGCTACTATCTCCCTGTATCTCTTTGTGTTTTATCCAGGTATTCTAGTTTCTTCCCACATCCGAAAGATGTGCATGTTAGATTCATTGGCATGTCTAAATTGTGCCAACAGAGTAAGAGTGAGTGTGGATATAATATAAGGACTTAAGAAACAAATTACTATGAAATAACGATATTTTAATTTGAAAAAAGTAGGAATTATAATATTATGAAATGTGGGATATGAAAAGTTCCAAATGTGGGGAAAAATAAAGTTAAATTGTATATTTATTTATTTTTTTGTTTCTTTTTTAAAATTTCCCATTTTTGCAATTAAAGTTAGGTTGCTCTCATCCTATAATAACTTGTTTTAACTGCAAGATATTTTCGGAACACTTCATGTTAACCACAAAGCAAAAATCTATAGTAGATACACTAAACATTAAAAGCACAGAATCAAAACATACTATTAGGGAAAAGCTCCTAACCACAAAAGAAAACAGCAAGAGACAGGAAGGAAAGAAAAAAAAAAAAATCTACAAAAAAACAAAACAAAACAAAACCTAATGAAAAAAAAAATGGCAGTATTATCCTTGCTTATTGATAATTACCTTAAATGTGAATTGATTAAGTTCTCAGAGAGTGATTGATTTCATTAGAAAACAAGACTTAACTCCATGATGCTTAGAAAAAAAAACTTAATTCTCTTGTAAGGACACTAAATGATAATGAAATGATGGAAAAAAGACATTCCTTGCAAATGGAAACCAAAAGATAGCAGGAGTAGCTAGACTTATCTCAGATAAAATAGACCTTAAATCTAAAGTTCTAAAAAGAGGCACATAAGGCTATTATATAATCATAACAAGGTCAATTAAACAAGAGGATATAACAATTGTATATACATATGCAGCCAATATCAGAACACCTAAATATATAAAACAAATATTAACAAGCCATAAGGGTGAGATAAACTCCAATACAATAAGAATAGGGAATTTAATGCCCCATTTTCAGCAAAAGATATCATCTAGACAAAAAAAAAAAAAAAATCAACAAAGAAACAGTGAAGTTAGTCTACAACCTAGACCAAAGGCACCTATCAGACATGTATATTACATTCTACTCAACAGCTGCACGGTACATATTCTTCTCAATGGCACATAAACCCTTCTCTAAGATAGATCATGTGATAGGCCACAAAACAACTCCAAAATTTTTTTTTTAAATTTAAAATCATGTGAAGTGTTTTTTTCTGCCTACATTGCAATAAAACTGGAATTCAGTATCAGGAAAACTTGGGAAATTATACAAATACATGGGCATTAAACAACATGCTCTCAAACAACCAAAAAATCAATGAAGAAATATTTTAAAATTAAAAAATTTCTTGAAACATAGTAAAATAAAAAAGCAACATAACAAAATCTATGAAATATCACAAAAGCAGTACTAAGAGGAAAGTTCATAGCAGTTAATCTATAAATCAAAAGATGGAAATCTAATGTTGTAAATCAAGAAATTAGAAAAACAAGAATAATTCCAAACAGATAAAAGAAAAGAAATAGGCCAGGTGCAGTGGCTCATGCCTGTAATCCCAGCACTTTGGGAGGTCTAGGCAGACCTATCATGAGGTCAAGAGATTGAGACCATCCTGGCCAACATGGTGAAACCCCCATCTCTTCTAAAATAAAAAATTAGCTGGGCTTGCTGGTGTGTGCCTGTAGTCCCAGCTAATGAGGAGGCTGAGGCAGGAGAATAGCTTGAACCGGGAAGACAGAGGTTGCCGTGAACTGAGATCACGCCACTGCACTCCAGCCTGGTGACAGAGCTAGACTCGGTCTAAACAAAAAAAGATAATAATAATAATGTTGATAAAATAGAGCAGAAATATACAAAATAACACCTAAAAATACAAAAGACTAAGGAAACATATAGCCGATTTTTTGAAAAGATAAATGAAATGGACAAATCTAGATAGACTAAAAATAAAGAGAAGACTCAAAATTAGAGACAAACGGTCATTAAAATTCAAATTAAAGTTATTAAAATTATAGACAAAAAAAGTGATTAGCACTGACACTACAGAAGTATGAAAGATTATGCGAGATTATTGTGAACAATTTATGTGAGAGCAAATTGAAAAACCTAAAAGAAATGGATGTATTTCTGGACACATGCAACTTACCAAGATGGAACTACGAAGACACAGAAAATCCAAACAGACAAGGAGTAATAAGATTGAGTCAGAAATAAGAAGTCTTCCATCAAAGAAAAGTTCAGGACTGGATGGTTTTACTGTGAATTCTACCAAGCCCAACTAATGCCAATTCTTCTAAAATTATTTCAAAAAATAAAAAGAGGGATTATTCTTATAAACTATTCTACAAGGCCAGGATTACTTTAAAATCAAAAGCAGACAAGGACACAACAACAACAACAAAAACCCCAAGAAACTATAGTTATACACCAATATCCCAGTGAACATGCATGCAAAAATTCTCAACAAAATACTAGCAAACTAAACTCAGCAACACATCAGGAAGATTATTTTTCTTTATCCAGTGAGATTTATTTCAAGTGATTCAATGTTTTCACATAAGCAAATCAGTAAACATCATACATCTCATTAACAGAATGGACAAAAAACATGCAATCATCTCAATAGACACAGAAAAAGTACTTGATAAAATTCAATATCCATTTATCCTTCTTTTCTTTTCTTTTCTTTTTTTCTTTCTTTGAAACAGAGTCTCACTCTGCCACCCAGGCTGGAGTGGAGTAGTGCAATCTCTGCTCAGTGCAACATCCCCCTTCCAGGTTCAAGCGATCCCTACACCTCAGCCTCCTGAGTAGCTGGGACCACAGGCACATGCCACCACACGAGGCTAATTATCTGAATTTTTGGTAGAGACAGAGTTTTCCCTTGCTGCCCAGGCTGGTCTCAAACTCCTGAGCTCAGGAGATCGACCTCCCTTGATCTCCCAAAGTGCTGAGATTAGAGGCATGAGCCACGATGCCCAGCCCTTAACATCCATTTACAATAAAAACTCAACAAGTTACATATAGAAGGAATATACTGCAACATAATAAAGGCTATATATAACAAACATACAGCTAACATTATGTTGAATTGGCAAAAGCTGTAAGCTTTTTAAATAAGATCTGGAACAAGACAAGGATACTACTTTCATCACAATATTTAACATAGTACTGGAAGTTCTAGCCTGAGCAATTAGGCAAGTGAGAGAAGTAAAAGGTGTCCAAATTGGAAATGAGAAAGTCAAATTGTCCCTGTTTGTGGCTAACATAATCTTATATATAGAAAACCCCAAATATTCCACCAATAAAGTAGTAGAATTAATAAATAAATTCAGTACTGTTGCATGGTATAAAATCAATTTATGAATATCAGTAGCATTTCTGTGTATCAATAGGAAAATATTTGAAAAAGAAATAAGGAATCCTTTTGCAATAGCTTCAAAAATATGTAAAATACCTCGGAATATATTGAACCAATTACAAAATTTCCAGAAGGAAAACTACAAAATGTTAATGAAAAACATAGGAACACAGATAAATGGAAAGACATCCAATGTTTATGGATTGGAAGAATTAATATTGATAACATGACAGTACTACCAAAAGCAATCTATAAGTTCAATGCAATCCCTCTCAAAATACTAATGTTACTCTTTGCAGAGATAGAAAAAAATGTGTAAAATGGGTATGGGACCACAAAAGACTGAATAGCCAAACCAATCTTTAGCAAAAAAAATAAAGCTAAGGCATCATGCTACCTGACTTCAAAACATACTACAAAGCTGCAGTTATTAAACAGTGTGGTACAGACATAAAAACAAATACATACTCAATGAAACAAAATAGAAATGCAAGAAATAAACCTGTGCGTCTAAAGCCAGATTATTTTCAGCAACAGTGTCAAGTATACACAATGGGAAACAGTCTTTTCAATGAATAGTACTGGGAAAATTGGATAGCCACATGCCAAAGAATGACCTCTCTCTCTTACTATTTGCAAAAATTAACTCAAAATGGATTAAATATTTAAATGTAAGACCCCAAACTGTGAAGCTACCAGAAGAAAACATAGGAGAAAAGCTATGACATAATTGCAGAATGGAATTTTTAGAGAAAACCGTGAAAGTATCTGCAACGAACTCAGACAAACAAAACAAAACAAAACAAAAGTGATTATATCCAACTAAAACACTTCTGCATAGCAAAGGAAATAATCAACAGGGCAAAGAGACAACCTACAAAATGGAAAACAGTGTTTGCAAACTATACATCTGATAAAGGATTAATATGCGTAATATATAAGGAAATCAAACAGCTCAACAACAGAATAACCTATTTAAAAAGTAAGCAAAAAATCTGAACAGACCTTTCTCAAAATGAGACACAAACACGGCCAAAAGATATGTGGAAAAAATGCTTGCCATTTCTAATCATCATGAAAATGAAGATCAAAACTACAATGATATATCAAATCACTCCAGTCAGAATAACTACCGTCAACAAATTATAAGATAACGCGGTTGGGGAGTATGTAGAGAAAAGATAGTCCTTACACACTGTTGGTGAGACAATATATTAGTACAGCCATTGTGAAAAATATTAGGAAGATTTCTCAAAAAAAATTAAAGATAAACGTACCATAAGATCTACACACCTACTATTGGGCATGTATCCACTGCAAATAAAATCAATATGCCAAAGCCATGTCTGCACTTCCATGCTTATTGCAACACTATTCACAATAGCTAAGATATGAAATCAATCCAAATGTCAATCTTTAGCATTGATTTCTGAGATTTTAGTCCCTCTGTAACCTGAGCAATGTAGATGGTACCAGATACGGACTCTTTTACCCCTCACTTCCCTCACAACCTTTCCCCATTTCAAATCTCCAAAGTCCATTTTATCACACATATGCTTTTGTGTGTTCATAGATTAGCTCCCACTTATAAATGAGAATATACAACATTTGATTTTCCATTTCTGAGTTACTTCACTTAGAATAATGGCCTCCAGCTCCATTTAAATTGCGGCAAAATATTAGTTGTTCCTTTTTATGACTAAGTAATATTCAATGGTGTATATATACAACATTTTGTTTACCCACTTATTGGTCAATGGGCACTTAGGTTGGTTCCACATCTTTGCAATTGTGAATTGTGCTTCTATAAATATGTTTGTGTATGTGTCTTTTTAATATAATGACTTATTTTCCTTTGGGTAAATACTCAGTGGTGAGATCCCTGGATCAACTGGTAGTTCTACTTTTATTTCTTTAAGGAACTGCCATACTGTTTTCCACAATGGTTATACTAATTTACATTCCTGATCAGCAGTATAAAAGTTTTCTCTTTTCATCACATCCATGCCAACATCTATTGTTTTTTGACTTTTTAATTATGGCCCTTCTGGCCGGGGTAAGGTGGTATCTCATTGCATTTCCCTGATGATTAGAGATGGTGAGCATTTTTAATTACGTTTGTTGGCTGTTTGTATATCTTCTTTTGATAAATGTCTATTCATGTCCCTTGCCCACTTCTTGATGAAATTATATGTTTTTTTCTTGCTGATTTGTTTGCGTT
>NW_012108075.1:921097-922125 GCF_000951045.1 Mandrillus leucophaeus
GTGTGTGTGTGTGTGTGTGTGTAATATAGGTTTCAGATTAGGTCCCCCTTTGTGGCCATTATTCATTCTAATACATTTACCTATTAAGAGATTAAGATTAGGGTGAAGTTAAGTAAGTTGCTTTTTAAAAGCCAAATTTGAAAAGAAAAGAAATCTATGTATAAAAATTTAAGATATGTGAAAGGCAGAATTTGGTCCTGAAAAATCTTTACCTAATATAAAGCAAATGTTTACAGCTTAAAATTATACACCTAACAAGGAAACATCATAAAGACAGTGTTAAAATATGCATTATATATATTTTAGATATTTCTATTAAAAATAAAAATATAATTTTGCACATTCAAACACATTTTATCTTGTTATTGAGAATAAATATATTTAACACATACAAACCATGAAGATATATTTTCATGTATTGGAGCTTGAAAATAATATATATAGGATGTATTATAAATAAAAGAAGGTCAAAAAAAGATATATGTCACACATTCTAGTATGATTAAAATAACTTTTTGTTCTTTATTTTTTAAATTTTTATTTAATTTTATTTTTATAGGATTTTGGGGAAAAGGTGGTGTTTGGTTGCATGAGTACCTTCTTTAGTGGTGATTTGTGAGATTTTGGTGCACCCATCACCAGAACAGTATACACTGTACCCAATTTGTAGTCTTTTATCCATCACTCCCTTCCACCCTTTCCCCCAAGTCCCCAGAGTTGATTGAATCATTCTTATGCCTTTGCATCCTCAAACTTATGAGTGAGAACATATGATGCTTGATTTTCCTCTTTTTTTTTTTTTTTTTTTTTTTTTTTTTTTTTTTTTTTTTTGAGACAGAGTTTCACTCTTGGCCAGGCTGGAATGCAGTGAATGCAATGGCGCAATTTCTGCTCACTGCATTTCTGCCTCCCAAGTTCAAGTGATTCTCCTGCCTCAGCCTCACAAGTAGCTGGGATTACAGGCGCCTGCCACCCTGCCCAGCTATTTTTTGCATTTCTAGTAGAGACAGGGCTTCACCATGTTGGCC
>NW_012108075.1:924170-992515 GCF_000951045.1 Mandrillus leucophaeus
TTTCTTTTGCTGTACAGAAGTTTTTTAGTTTATTTAGGTCCCATATATCTATTTTTGTTGCATTTGCTTTTGGGGTCTTAGTTATGAATTATTTGCCTAAGCCAATGTCCAGAGATGTTTTTAGGATGTTATTTTCTTGAATTTTTATGGTTTCAGGTCTTAGACTTAAGTCTTTGATTCATCTTGAGTTGGTTTTATCATACAGTGAAAAATGAGGATCTAGTTTTATTCTTTGACATGTGTCTTGCAGTTTTCTCAGCATCATTTATCGAATAGAGTGTCCTTTCCCTAATTTATGGTTCCGTATGCTTTGTCAAAGATCAGTTAGCTCTAAGTACTTTGCTTTAATTCTGTCTTCTCTGTTCTGTTTTATTGGTCTATGTGCCTATTTTTATACCAGTACCATGCTATTTTCATAACTCTTCCCTCGTAGGATAATTTAAAGTCCAGTAATGTGGTGCCTCCAGCTTTGTTCATTTTGCTTAATATTGTTTTCACTGTGTGGGCTCTTTTTAGAGTCCATATGAATTTCAGGACTGGATAAACTAAGTTTTATTAAAATAAAAAAAAAACCTTCTGCACAGCAAAATACAGTATTAGGTAAATCAAAATACAAGTCATAGAATGGGAGAAATATTTTCAAAATAAATATTTGATAAATAACTTGTATCCATAAATATACAAAATGCTCACAGCTCAAATATAAAGTAAAATATTTTAAAATAGGCTAAAGATCTGAGCAGGCACCTCATCAAAAGAGATATGAATATGGTTAATAAGCATATGAAACTATGCTCAATATCATACATCATTGGAAATTTCAAATTAATACAATGAGGTACCACAATGCACTTATTACAATGGTGAAAAAATGATAATAACAAAAGCTGATGAAGATGTGTAGTAGTAGGAACTCATTAATGCTGGTTGGAATGCAAGTGGTACAGCTATTTTGGAAAACATTTTGGTCGTTTCTTAGAGAGCTATACTTAGCCTAGCCACAAAAGCCAGCAATTTGATTTACTCAATTTAGTTGAAACCTTATGTACACATAAAAACCTTCACATGAATGTTTATAGCAGCTATATTCATAATTACCAAAAATTACAAGCAACAAATATGTCCTTTAATAGGTGAGTAAGCTGTAGTGCAGGCATACAATGGAATATTATTTAATAATAACAATAAATAAACTCTCAAGCCATGAAAAACATAGAAGAACTTTAAATGTATATTTCTAAGTAAAAGAAGCCAGTCTGAAAAGGCTGCATACTGTATGATCTCCAACCACATGGCATTTTGGAAAAGGCAAACTCCACAGATTGTAAAAGCATAGTGGTTGCCAGGGTCTTGAGGAGAGGGGGAAAAGATGAACTGGAGAAGCATTGGAAGATCTTTAGGATGGTTAAAACATCCTGTATGACAATGTGATGTTGCATGTATGTCATCATGCATCTTTTAAAACAAAGTGAACCATACAACACAAAGTACATCTTAATGTAAACTATGGACTTTAGTTAATACTAATGTACCAACATTGGTTCATTAATTGTAACAAACGTCCCACACTGATTCGTGTTATTTAGAATTAGATCACACTGTGTGCTATGGGTAGCAGTAGGGGTGCTGTGGACATATGAAACTCTATACTGTCTATTCAATATTTTTTGTAAATCAATAAATGTACTAAAATATTTTAATCCTTAAAAATATGTTTACAGTAAACACATTGGAAAATATTTTAGAAACATACTTTGTCAGCTTAATTAAAAAGAAAATAAATGCACAACACATTGCTATTAAAATGATAAAACTTAAAGAATGAAGTAAATCACTGAATTGAGTACTGGAGGATCCGTGAAAGAAGAGCAGATAGAAGTGTTAGAGATCATTATTCTCCACCCTAATTTTAAAGGGAAGAAAATGAATCTGTCATTAAAAGAGGGCCTATTTCAAGGAAAAAAAAAAAAAAAGTAGAGCTCGAGCACAGTGGTGTAGGCTTGTAGTCCTGGCTACTAGGGAGACTGGGCAGGAGGATCACTTGAGCCCAGGACTTGAGGAGTATGAAACTAGCCTGGGCAACAGACCAAGACCAAACAAAAGATTAAATTGAAGGTGACTTCAGTCACAGAGTGTTAATTTTATCATGGCTGAAAACTAATTCTGAATTGTGTTAAAACCCCTGATATTTATTCCCAGTTTCTTCACACTTGTCAAAAAACACAATTCTCGCAAGTTTTCTCCAACAAAGAAGATATCTCAGGATTGAAAGGTGAATACTGGTATTTGATATAGGGTTGACATCTTGTACTTTGTATAGATATAATGTCTCTTATGAACTTTAAATTGAACAGGACTTCAATACCTACTGCTTACTCTTAGTGTAAAACACTTCGACCTTAGTTATGCTAAAGGACATGTTGTAGTTACCATTGGTGGTTACAAATAAATTTCTACAGCTCTAAATTAGAAATTACATATTAAATAGTTGTTTTGAGGGTCCACTAAGATAATATGTGTAGACTGTCAAGCTTAAGGATGGGCCACATTCCTATTATTTATTGATCACATACTTTGGACTTGAATCTGTACATTTAACCTCACAATTGCCCTATAATACAGGTATTATTTTTATTACTATTTGACATATGAGAAATTGAGGCTAAGCAAGATTAAGCAACTGGGTCAAGATTGTTTTGATAGTGGAGAAGCTGACACCCAAAACGAGTTCTGGCTAAATCCTAAATATATGTGTATGTTCTATTTTCCCATATGTATCATCAATAAATATTTGTACTCTTCAAATTATGTTATTTGCATCCTGAGTTTCTCAATCATATGAAAATAATAATATCTGATCTCCGTCTTCTCATGTGATGATAGGACATGTCATTGAGAATATGTACGCAATTGCATTTTAGGAGTAAAACTCATGGGCACAATTGCTAGTATTAATTAGCGATATATCAATGTATATTATATTTCATAGTTTTTATTTTATTAAATAAGTAATCAAATAATATTAATATACCAGAGTTGTTACTTCATATTGCACAACCTTAACCTGATCTTAATTCATCATCATTCCAAATTCAAATAAAATCAATAATTTGTTTCTAAGAAAATTATAAATCATATTTCTTAAACTCAAAATTCTTAACTTAATCACATTATTGAAGTCCCTTTGACCATATAAGGTTTATATATATATATATACACACACGTGTGTGTGTGTGTGTGTGTGTAATATAGGTTTCAGATTAGGTCCCCCTTTGTGGCCATTATTCATTCTAATACATTTACCTATTAAGAGATTAAGATTAGGGTGAAGTTAAGTAAGTTGCTTTTTAAAAGCCAAATTTGAAAAGAAAAGAAATCTATGTATAAAAATTTAAGATATGTGAAAGGCAGAATTTGGTCCTGAAAAATCTTTACCTAATATAAAGCAAATGTTTACAGCTTAAAATTATACACCTAACAAGGAAACATCATAAAGACAGTGTTAAAATATGCATTATATATATTTTAGATATTTCTATTAAAAATAAAAATATAATTTTGCACATTCAAACACATTTTATCTTGTTATTGAGAATAAATATATTTAACACATACAAACCATGAAGATATATTTTCATGTATTGGAGCTTGAAAATAATATATATAGGATGTATTATAAATAAAAGAAGGTCAAAAAAAGATATATGTCACACATTCTAGTATGATTAAAATAACTTTTTGTTCTTTATTTTTTAAATTTTTATTTAATTTTATTTTTATAGGATTTTGGGGAAAAGGTGGTGTTTGGTTGCATGAGTACCTTCTTTAGTGGTGATTTGTGAGATTTTGGTGCACCCATCACCAGAACAGTATACACTGTACCCAATTTGTAGTCTTTTATCCATCACTCCCTTCCACCCTTTCCCCCAAGTCCCCAGAGTTGATTGAATCATTCTTATGCCTTTGCATCCTCAAACTTATGAGTGAGAACATATGATGCTTGATTTTCCTCTTTTTTTTTTTTTTTTTTTTTTTTTTTTTTTTTTTTTTTTTTGAGACAGAGTTTCACTCTTGGCCAGGCTGGAATGCAGTGAATGCAATGGCGCAATTTCTGCTCACTGCATTTCTGCCTCCCAAGTTCAAGTGATTCTCCTGCCTCAGCCTCACAAGTAGCTGGGATTACAGGCGCCTGCCACCCTGCCCAGCTATTTTTTGCATTTCTAGTAGAGACAGGGCTTCACCATGTTGGCCCGGCTCAAACTCCTAACCTCAGGTGATCCGATTGCCTGGGACTCCCAAAGTACTGGTATTACAGGTGTGAGCCACCACACCTTGCCAGTTTTCCATTCCTGAGTTACTCTTTTAAAAAAAGTGGCAATCTTCAATTTTATTTTCTGTTGTTGAATTTCTAAAGTAGAATGCATAGGACACTCAAATATATAATTAAGTAAATTAAAACTAACAGAAGTAGTGAGATTTGTGAAGTATACAGACCCTATGCCTCTGGCCTGCCAAAATAAGTATAGCCCAGTAATTTGTGTTTCTCTGAATCACTGGGCATTGATGAACCAAGGAAACTGGAAATGTGTCTATAATTAATCCCTCATTCATTCTATAGTCTGTTCAGATGGTCAAAATGAGAAAGAAGATAGATTGTGAAAATGGCAATATGAAGAATTTCGTATTCATTCTGAGCAGTTATAGAAACAAAAAATTAAATTGTTATTTGGTGGTACATAGTAGAAAGAAAAGCACTTAGGCACAGGATAGAAATGGAAATTAGTGCCTTTGGAACAGAACATGGCTAGATTTATCTTAAGTTGAAGAGAATTTTCTAATTGCACACAACAGTATACTGTTTCTAAAATATCCATCAGCTAACAAGTGCTGGTCTGTATAAAAATCACTTGATAGGCTCCTTAAAAAATTGAAATATCCAAAATACACAAATATATGGAAACAGAAATCACTTTGGTTTCCACTGACTGCAGACAATGGGAATAGGAAATGATGGCTAAATGGGTATAAGGTTTCCCTTTGGGGTAATAAAACATCCTGGAACTAACAGTGACGGTAGTTGTACAACACTGTGAATGTACTTAATACCACTGAATTGCTCAGGCGCAGTGACTCGATCCTGTAATCCCAACATTTTGGGAGGTCGAGGCAGGTAGATCACTTGAAGTTAGGAGTTTGACACCAGCCTAGCCAACATGGTGAAACCCAGTATCTACTAAAAATACTAAAAAAAAAAAAAAGAAATATTAATTGGCCATGGTGGCACTTGCCTGTAATCCCAGCTACTTGGGAGGTTGAGGCAGGAGAACTGCTCTAACCTGGGAGGTGCAGGTTGCAGTGAGCTAGTATTGCACCACTGCACTCCAGTCTGGGCAACAGAGCAAAACCCTGTCTCAAAAACAAAACAAAACAAAACAAAACAAAACAAAACAAAAACACTGAATTGTACACCATATAATGATTACAATGGTACATTTTATGTTAGTATGTATTTTACCACACACATGCAAAATGTTAAAAAGATACAGTTGTCTGGCCATACATCTGAAAAGTACATAAATATAAATGCCCAGGAATGAGTATTTTAAAATTGAATCAGGAGCTTTTGAAATGTAGTGATTTTGTGAATCACTACTTCTACATCTCATTCTTCAGGTTTATCAACAGTTTGGATAAAATAACAGAGGTTGTTCTGGTTATCTGTTGCTATATAACAAACCACTCTAAAACGATGACTTAAAACTACGGCAAACTTGTGCTTTGATCATGGTTCTGGAGGTTGGACCCATTTGGAAATTCTTGCTTGTTCTCTCTGTTGACTCTGCAGTCAGAAGGTGGTTAGGGCAGGGGTCGTCTTGCAGTCACATAGCATCATTTCCCCCGTACCCTATTAGTTGACACAGCCACAAAGGACTCCAAAGTTCAGAAGAGTCAATAGAGCAAAACTCTTCACGAAACAGCTGTTGGGATGGACAATGTTATTGCATCCACACTTGAAGAATATAACCTGCTAGACGGCATACCCTTCAAACTTGTAGTGAATATGCACTCAAAACTCCAGAATATCTACAAACCTGAGTTCGAGATCACAAGAGGAATCTGACTTACAGGTATATGCTGTTTCTTACATAATCTAATCACCTACATATAGAGAATGCGAAAGCATAGCAGCAGCATGGAACACAATGGCTTAAGTTAAAGGCTGTAGCAATGTCATTCGAGGTATAATAAGATAAAAATTTAGTTTATTGTATGCTCTATTCATACCAAAAATGAAAAATAACAACCTCCTTTTTCTACACCTTGGTCAGATCACACTTGTAGCTTGCAGTAAGGAGTTTGATAAGTGAGCATTCTTGTATTCCACTTCATCTGCTGCAAGTTCGTTATGTGTATATTGTTTTATTGAACGCTCCAAAAATTACTAAAGCATTTTCTTCATCTTAAACTTTGTTTCCTCTTCTTTCAAATAATGGTGCAAGAAATATTACATGCTTACAGCCTTCTTTGCTCCTATCCTGCAAAATATGTAAGGTTATTTCTTAAAGATTGAATCATAGAATTAAAATCACTTTGTCAAAGGGTATCTTTTATACATCCTTTTTCATTTTCTATAAGCACTTATTTCTTCTATAACTATTTGTTTTGAGTTGCCTTGCACCTATATCAATCTGGTCAGTTGTATACATCTGCACTGGAAAAGTGTATTTACTGTAATGCATATATAGTCATATTACATCCTTAAAACTGCCCTGGGACATAGAGCTTATTTTGTATTATATTTGTTACAGGTAGTAGACAAGGAAAACAGGATTTAGAGCAATTTGGAATTGTGCCTAATCTTACCTAGATCTCAGAGCTGGGAGTCTAGATATGCCGAGTCCACAAGCTAATATCATTCTGGTATACTGTGCTGTAGGACATATGAATGATGAAACTACAGCATAGAATGGCTACAAAGAATCACAAAAGTTACAGAGCACCTAAGTTTTAGGCTAGTCTGTTTGATGTTCTCTCCAGTTGCATATGTTTTCCGTAGTACTAAAATAGAAATTTATATGTATTTCTTTCCAGAGGCGAAAAAGAAGTCAAGACTTTTAACTAGATTGTAGAATTACCTCTATTTTACGACGTAATTAATTAAGACTTTTTTCTGACACAAATATCTCATATTAATAAAATGTAAAGGCTATGATACAACAAATAAAATATAGCTCTTTCCTGAATCCCTTTCATTGAGAGAGCTTGGAGCTCAGCATGAAGGACTGTAAGCTACTTATTAATCTTACCAAATCAACTTTCAATAAATATTGGTTTAACTGATTGAACATTTTGAAAATCATTCCCAAATGTCCTTATATAGAAATAGTTTATTATTTAAACTTACCGATTATATATAATTCGTGGATTATTGCACCTACTTTGTTATCATTTAAAAGGCCTGAGTTGCATGATTTAAAAAACCTTTTTTATAATTATATGGATGCATAGTAGCTGTACATATGAATGGGATACCTGTGATATTGTGATACAAGCATACCATGTGTGATAAAATCAGAATAATAGAGATATCCATTACTTCAAATATTTGTCATTTCTTTGTGTTAAAACATTTCAGTTCTACTCTTTTGATTATTTTGAAATATGTATAAATGTTATTGTTTGTTTTTTGTCTTTTTTTAGTTTTCAAAACCAGGAAACAAAAACAATAAGTAGTTAAATATATGGGTTCCCTTTTGAATACATCATGTTTCTCTTGCAATTTCTGAGCAGACTAGACAAAAAAACAAAAAACAAAAAACAAACAAACAAACAAAAAATTTTCTAAACCTGTCTACATTTTTTTTTTTCGTATGTTTCATCTTTTTCAACTACGAAAGTTCGGGAGTACAAGTGCAGAATTTTTACCTAGGTAAACTTGTCATGAGGTTTTATTGAACAGATTATTTCATCACCCAGGTATGAAGCCTAGTACCCACTAGTTATTTTTCCTAATCCTGTCCATCCTAGCCTCCCTGCTCCAAAAAGCCCATGTGTGTTCTTCCCTTCTATGTGTCCATGTGTTTTCATCATTTTGCTCTCACTTATAAGTGAGAACACGCAGTATTTGGTTTTCTGTTCTTGTGTTGGTTTGCTAATGATAATGGCATCCAGCTTCATCCATGTCCCTGCAAAGGATACGATCTCTTTATTTTTTATGGCTACATAGTATTCCACAGTGTGTATGGACCGCATTTTCTTTATCTAGTCTATCATGGGTGGACATTTAGGTTGATTCTATATCTTTGTTACTGTGAATAGTGCTGCAATGAACATACACATGCATGTGTCTTTATAATACAATGATTTATATTCCTTTGGGTATACACCTAGGAGTGAAATTACTCGGTTGAATAGTATTTCTGTCTTTAGCTCTTTGGGGAATTGCCACACTATCTTTCACAGTGGCTAAAATAATACACACAACCGACAGCAGAGTATAAGCCTTCCTTTGTCTCTACAACTTTGCCAACATCTGTTATTTTTGAACTTCTAAATAATGGCCATTTTGACAGATGTTAGATGGTATCTCATTGTTTTTTGTGATTTTCGTTTCTCTAATGATCAGGGATCTTGAGCTTTGTTCATATGATTTTTGGCCACATGGGTATCTTCTTTTGAAAATAGTCTGTTTATGTCCTTTGCCCACTTTCTTCTTACAGAGTTGTTTGCTTTTTTTCTTGCAAATTTGTTTAAGTTTGGTATTAGACCTTTATCAAATGCATAGTTTGCAAAATTTTTCTCCCATTCTTTAGGTCATTTACTCCGTTGATAGTTTCTTTTGCAGTGCAGAAGCTGTTTAGTTTATTAGATCCCTTTTGTCAATTTTGGGATTTGTTGCAATTGCTGTTGGGATCTTCATCATGAAATTATAACCCATGCCTACATACTGAATGGTATTGCCTAGATTGTCTTCTAGGGTTTTTATAGTTTTGGGTTTTACAATTAAGTCTTTAATCCGTATTGAGTTAATTTTTGCATGTGGTTTAAGGAAAAAAAGAAAATAAATAAAAACAACAAAGACAATACTAGAAACCCCTGAAAATACAAAGAAAAGATGATATCCAAAAGTACCTGAAAATGAAATTTCCTAAATATCAACTGCGAAGTGACTGTAAAGTATTTCACCAGTGTGAAAAGTGAATAAAGAAATCAGAATTACATATAGGGTGAAAAATAAATGAGGGATGAAATAATGAGATACCATTTAACTTACTAAAATGGAAGTGTTGCTTAATTGACAGATGAGTGGGACTTATAAAATCCCAAGTTGTAAAAAATGATGTAAGTTATCCATTTCTGATTAATAAAGCACAATTTTTCTAATGCTTTCATAAAAAAAAAAAAAAAAACACCTTGTCTCCAGAAACAATCTGTGTGGAATTTTTAAAATCTGATGCAGATATACTATGAAATCTTACTAAACATCTTCAAGTTTACAAAAATATAACTATAAATTGACTCTTTGTTAAAGTGCAGCAAGATGTAAGATGAAAACATAGAACAAATCGTACTATTTGCACCATTCCTTCAAAAAATTTAGTTTCTTTGTTTTCTTTGTTTTTTGCTTTGATTACATACCTAAATTAAAGCCAGCACAGTAGAAGGGATCTTGGATAATCAGAATAATGTCAATGGGCAGGAAATCGTTAATATTTTTTTCTCCCCAAAGTAGAATAAATTGTCACAGATTCTTGAGCTTTCAATAATTTTCTTCATCATTCTTTGTTTTATATGACATCATACTCAGAAGAAATAAATCTAATACATGGCTCAAAAGAAATGGATCAATGTCTTCAGTCAGCCTGATGTTATGGATATTATATTATGGCCCCAGAACAAAATTTGCCAATCTGTCTAGCCAGAGCAATTTCTTTGATAAATAAAGGAGGTGGTAGTTGAGCTACTGAACTCACCATTTCTATATGAGTCCCTAGTATGGACATATAAGTTCTAATTTTAGTGTGGACTCAGGAGATGAGGGATCCTATAATAATAAGAAAAAATGTTTCAGGATAAAATCAAGTTGATATCAACCTGATATTATGTCTTCTTACCAATATCTTTCCATCAATAGCATCCCTGTCTAAAGAAACAACAGAATATCATATAGCAGAATGAGGAAAAAGCTGATCTTCAGAAAATGAGGTTTGAATCTAATGTCTGTTCGAGGGCTACTTATTTAATCTCTGAAGGATCAGTTCCCCTTGGTAAAATGCATATAGTTTTTAGAGTTGCAATTATCTGTCACATTGATGGTACTTTTTTACCATTCCCTTTTGTAGACGTACTCAAGTGGTATTTTACATGGTTATTCTGTTATGGATTAAACATCTAAAATTTAATGGTAACCTCAAGACACAGTGCTTCTTCAAAGAGAGTGAAATTCAATTTATATTTTCTCTCAAAATAAAATTGTGAAAATTTATTATTTATTATAATTTTTTAAATGAACATAACTTAGTATTTTCTTCCATCAAATGAGGACCTCAGAAAATAATGTCAATTATCTTATACAAAATAGATGTCCAACAGTCCTCTTCTAAAATTTAATGTGTGTCTGATTTAGATGTTATAGATATAACCAAAACATCTTATATAAAATTGATGTCCTACAGCCCTCTTCTAAAATGTAATATGTGTCTGAGTTTAGATGTTATAGATATAAACAAAAGAGATTTTCTAAACAAATGAATAAATGTAAGGTACTAAAAAAGCTTATTAAAAACTATTTTTAGTACCTCCAAGAGTCCAAGAGAAAAATAAAAGAGGTAGTATTGCATCCTAGCAATTTCTACAAATATTGCTCCTGTTTGTCACAAACAAGCAGATATGATTTAGCACTCATCATTCTAATAATATGATATCTAATGTAAAAATCACTCCTTTAATTATTTCTACTTTGATATGGAAGATAATAAAGGTTTTCTTCTCTAAGGTTTCCATCTACATAAATTTTATACATTTCTAATTTGAAATTCCATTTTCATTAGAATTCCATTTAATTCTGATTCCATTAGAAATGTATAAATTAAAAATGGAATTTTATATCAAGATTTTTAAAGCACGTTTTACAATATTCTTATGACAATACTTTTATTTGAAAACATATCTCAGGAAATCTTTTTTCTGTTTGCCATGCATTTCAAAACACAATATAGTTTTACAATGATGTTCTGAACACAGACCAAAACCAAACTAATACCCAATTTTTAAAAGTCATTAATTAGAACACTATTTAATCTGTACATTCATAATAAATTATTTTTTATATTTGTTACCATGATTGAAAGCATAAACAAATCAAACTATTTGATGATTCTGAATGCCTTTTGTTTCCATATGTTTTAGTGAATAATTATTTTAAGAAGACAGAAGCTCTGTATTAGTACTTAGCATGTTGAAAAAAAAATCCATCAGAAGTTAATTCCTATGAGCACAGGCTATTTTGTATTGTTTTCTTATCTTGGGGCCTTTAATCCTGTTTAGCACATGGTATGTGATCTCTCTTTCTGTTTATCATCTATGTATCTATCTATGTATCTATGTATGTATGTATGTATGTATGTATGTATGTATGTATCTATCTATCTATCTATCTATCTATCTATCTATCCATCCATCCATCCATCCATCCATCCATCCAACCAACCATCCATCCATCCATCCATCCATCCATCCATCCATCCATCCATCCGTCTATCTATCCATCTGTCTATCTGTCCATCTATCCATCTATCTATCCATCTATCTATCTATCTGTCTATCTAAAAGTATGACTAATTAATGGATTAAAAACAGTATTTGATGAACACTTCAGCTCCATGGATAACTTTAATAAAGAGAGACGATGTCTTTCCCTGACATCAACATTAGTTGCTTAAACTCTATCACAGTTATAAAAACATATGGACGGATATGTCTATGGACACACACACACATTCGACATGATCTCTAAGCATAATTTTAGCACAGTTCGCCACTTCAAACATTTTTTGTATCTGATATCTCTTTGCAACCTCACTCTCCTGGTTTTATCTACCTTATGGGTTGCATATTTTGTTTTGGTTTTCATGGCTGGCTTCTCTAGTTCTGTTTGAATTTACATGTTAAAAATGTTCTATCTCCCTAAATAAGTGTTACACACCCACTCCCAGAAGATGATCTAGACACTCTTATCATATACCTACACCATTTTAGAACATCCTCTGAATGCTGAGCATTCTAATTAAGATCATCACTCTACTCAACTCTTGGCCAAATTAAAGAATAGTCATGATGTTTCTAGCAGAAACCCCTCCCTCTCCCCCTCTACTAGCCCTCAGAGCCTTACCAGAAGGATTTCCATGAGATTCTTTATTCTAATTTAATTAGGTCACCACAAAAATTGTGAGGGACTCCTAGATCATCCATACTACTTCTCACTCTAAGCCACATAGGATTCTATGTTTTGTTTTCTGATCCTGTTTGTCTGTTGTGCCACTAATAACTCCTAGTCAGTCATTAATTATCCCCTATATCCACTATCTTCCCTCCAAGCAATCTTTTCATTAATTGATCTGAGTGGAAGCTGACATTTGGTAAGTTTTGCTCTCGCTACAGTCTCAAGAGTAGAGACGCTTTGTATTCCGACTGATTCCTTTCAACTAGCTTAGAGGAGGGGCAGATGTTCTGTTTGTAAATTATTGCTGCTTTCTGACCACTCGCTCTCCATCTCTCTGTCTCAAATCCATGCCACCAGACAGCATGACACATCATCTCTCTTTATTAAAGATATCCATGGAGCTGATTTCGTTACTTTTGATTTTATAAGGACTTTAGCTCAGAAAAGAGAAGACTATGGCTCTCAAAGAAAAGTGGTAATTACACACTTTTGAAAGGCCTCAAAGAGTTTGTTCATTAAATCAATGATGTTGCATACATATTTTGGTGAGAATTTAACATTATTTCTATAATTACTGCATGTGCACTGAATATTCATAAAAATTATCTGAAATGTTCTGAAATTGTACTTCTGTATCAAATAGAATCATCATTTTGATAAGTTAAATAACTAAAATGCTAGTCCATAGATATTTACTATTTATTGTCTTTTGGCTCTTCTACATAAATCTCTTGCAATGGATTAAAAATATGTGACACATTATAGCCTATATAGATTGTGAGTAGAAGTGGCATATGTCACTCTTAGGCCAAAGCATTTAAGAGCTAGTATGTCATTTTGCAGTCTGTCTCTTCCTCTGTTGCAATGACCTAAGGACACATATGTTCTATTGTTAAAGCATCTGTCAGTTTGTTCTATAAAGGAATATGTGAAACAAAACCCTTTATCAAATGTTTTTGAGTAGGAATAATTTGATATAAACTATTTTCTTTATTAAGTAACTGAAAGTTATGGGATAGTTTGTTACTGAAGCAGCTAATTCTCTCCTGATTAAGATGGTATAGTGGTCTCTAGCTCTGGATGGTTATAACTCCTCTCATTTCTTTTGATAATGTAATTTCTGGTAAATGACAAAGTTCAGTCTACATTCTGAGCTTTTGGTCTCTTTTTTTTTTTTTTTTTTTTTTGACGGAGTCTCGCTCTGTCGCCCAGGCTGGAGTGCAGTTGCCCAATCTCCACTCACTGCAGGCTCCACCGCCTCCCGGGTTCACGCCATTCTCCTACCTCAGCCTCCCTGGAAGCTGGGACTACAGGCGCCGCCACCACGCCCGGCTAATTTTTTTGTATTTTTAGTAGAGACGGGGTTTCACCGTGTTCGCCAGGATGGTCTCCATCTCCTGACCTCGTGATCCGCCCGCCTTGCCTCCCAAAGTGCTGGAATTACAGGCATGAGCCACCGCCCCGCTTTTGGTCTTTTTTAGACAATGTTTTCAAGCAACTCTACTGCATTTTCTTAGAAGATTCATCCTCCCACTTCTCTAATAGCCTAGTACATACCTTCTCCTCTCTCCTTTCTGTCAGATAGCGGCATCCCTTTATTTATTATCAGCTAAAAACCTCACTTTGTATTTTTCTGAGAAAATGGCAGCTGTCAGAAGAATCTGATCCCAATACCTCTTTGTTAAACTGCATCTATAGCACTCTGATGTGCTTTTCTCCTGTTACTATACATGATTTCTCCACGGGACTCTCAAAGAACATTTCCTCCAGTGTACCAGATCACATCACATGTTCTTTACTCAAAGTTATTATTTCAAAATATCTCCAAAAATAAAATTACTTCAGAGTTTCTGCATCTTCCATTTTTCCTCTCAGGCAAATTGTTTCCATGAGAATAAAAATACATACTTATTTCTCTCATCTTAAAAAATAATCTCTTTTAACTTCAACTTTTTCTTTCTAATAACTCATTTATCTGTTTCATTTCACATTTAAAAATCTTAAAATTGTTGTTCTTAATCTATGGCTATCATTTATCTCCTCCCATACTATTTATAAACTCCTAAAATCACTTTTTTAATACCCAATACTCTTCTAAGCTTGCTTCGTAAAGTAAAAAATTATCTCCATACTCTTAAATTCAATTGGCAATGCAAACCTAAATTTCTGACATATGAAAAATACACGGAAGTTTCTTGGTCCTTCCTCCTGAAAATATTTTCTATATCTGACTTTCAAAATACCGCATTATTGGTTTCTCTTTTACCTCAAGTATCATTTTTTCTCAGTCTTCTTACTGGTACTCCTACTTTATCCTGGATTCTTTGAGTGTGTCTGGGCTCTGCCCTTATGGCCTGTGTTTTCTCTGCAGGGATTTACTCACTTTCTAATCACATTCAGGCTGAGCGCTGAAAGGTACTTATATGTTGATATTTTCCAAATATGTACCTCTATTCTGAATTCCAGATTAGTTATATTCAGCTACTTACTTGATGTATCCAATTCAATTCTAATAGATATATAAAATGTATATTATTCAGGAAACCATTCTGGTGATTATTTTATCATATGTCAGGTGCTTCATATTTAAATATCGACATTTTGGTCACCAGTGCAAAGGAGAGAACTGGTCAATCACACATGAGTAATTACATAATTTGGTTTGAAAAGGACACACATCATTTTCAATCACAGCTCTTCAGCAGAACCAGTCACCTGGCTCTGTGTAAATACAAGAGGACTGGTAAATTGTGGGAACACATGGATATTTGGTGAGCAGCAAATGTCTCAGCCATATCTGCATGCTAATAAGTCCCATATTTCTATTTGTGGAGCTCAATGTTTTCTAGGACCTGCTCTGGTACTTCCAACTTCAATTGTGATACCTTTACGTGGATGTACTTTGACTATCTCAAACTAACAAAACTAAAATGGATAGCTTGATGTCTTGCCCCACTTACTTATATATTTTTTTCTTTCAGTCTTTATCATCCCAGTCAATTGCACATTTACTAGAATCAAAATGTAGGAGACAGCCTTGGTTACTTTATTTCCCTCTCTGTATGTTCAATCTGTCAGTCAGTATGCTTGACTTTATTTCTAAAATAAATACTTCATCAATTTTAATTAATGTTATTTCCACCCTGGACTAAGTCACCATGACCTTGTAACCAGACATCTGTCACGGCTTTCTAAGAGATCTTCTTTTTCCGTTTTCTTTTTCTTAAATGGATCCTTCTCAGAGCAGACAGCATCATCGTAATGAAAATAAAAGCACAGGTTCTTATTTAGGTCAATATATGACCATCTTCCATAGAACCAGTGACTAAGAGTTTGACTCAAAGTTAAAACTTTGTCCTATATATAAGCATTAATTGTATGTTTATTTAGAATATAAAAAAATTTATTCAATATTAGCCTATAAAAATAACATTTATGTAGTTTAAAAATGGAGATTGTACTATATCTATTTGCCAACTGGATAATTTTGTGATGATAGAAACTTTTGAATATTACTTAATGTCAAATTGTTATTTTATTCATTCAATGTAGAAGTATCTTTTGAGGACCAAAATGGTCTGGATACATGACCAAATTCTGCAAGAAAAAAGGATAGTAAATGTAGGTAGAAGCATGCATGATATATTATGTACATTTCATAGACATAATGTATATTACCTATCCAGTCCTTTGGCAACTGTGATGATCTGCATGCTGTGCCCGATTTGAGAGTGAAAAAAAGTGGTATGTTAAGGAAGATTCATCAGAGCAAGTGTTGAAATGAGGAAAGTTCCCTTGACCCCTCGCAGGGCATGCAGCTGGGCAGGTGGCTGGCTTCTTCAGTGCTCCGCTGCTCAGACCTCTAAAGGAGCATACAGACAGGCAGGCTGTGGAGCTCCAACCCCATGCTAGTGTCTAGGGGTGGATGTTTACAGCCCCTGAACCCCCAGTGGGTGTGTGCTACTGTGTGCTCTTTTAGTTTTACCGTCTATAAGTGGCTTGTGTTAACTAGCTCAATTAGACCCTCTACCTTGTAAAAAGGACGGAGGGCTATCTGTATCTCGGTTCTTGCCTTGGTGTACCAGAAAAATCAGCTCACACCTGGGATTAGAGAATGAGTGCAAGGTCTTATTGAGTGGAGGTAACTTTCAGCAGATGGGGGAGGTCAGAAGGGGATGTAGTGGGAAGGATTTCCCCTGGAATCAGGCCACTCAGCGTCCTGGGCTCTCCTCAGACAGTCCCAGCCAACTCCGTGTCATTCTGTTTCTGCGAGTTGCAGGCCTGCCAGCGTGCATGTGCCTGTCAGTGCGTTCCTCTTGACATCCAGCCCCCTGGGTGTTCCTCCACTGATGTGCTCCTCTCAATGTCCAGCCACCTGTGTTTGTGCCTGCTAGGGTGTTGGGGGTTTATAGGCACAGGATGGGCCATGACAGGCCAGGGTGGTCTTGGGAAATGCAACTTTTAGGCAGAAAAACAAAAGTGCCTGTCCTCACCTAGGTCCATGGGGGTGGAGCACTAGCCAGGGACCACACCCTCCTCTACCCAGCACTTCCTTTCTCTACTTCTGTATCATTTAAAGGCACCACCCTCTTCCCTTCTCTGCACTGCCATATCAGTATCATTTATATCATTTAACGTTGGCGAAGCACTTTTTAGGCATAGGATAAACATATCTCAAAGTACAGAGACATGTTGGAGACATGGATAGCAATTAGGATATTTGAAGAATCTACAAATAATGTGTTAAGTCTGGATAATAGAAGATGGGGCCAGAAAAGATGTCTCTTTTAATATTACACAAGAGTTAAAAGTAGAGGAATAAATAAATCTGAAAAAGCTATTTATTTGTTGTAACAATGTGAAATATTCATAAAGACTAAGCACTTCTAGATAGGCAAAACTTTTATGAGAAACAACTAAGTCAGTATTTTCTCATCTTCCTCTGCAAGAAATAGTATTTTCTCCTTAGGATTTCCTCTTAGCATTTTATGTCTATCTCTTTTGCAGAACTAATCCTTGTTAACCTTAATATATACACACATAATAATGTGTGACCTTTAATGCACAGTGAGTTCTGTTAAGAATTGAGGCCGGTATGTCTTTATTTCCAGGGGTTTCTGGCCATTAAACATTGTGTGACTACTTGTCAAACAAATAAGTATATACCAAGTATTGAAGCTATCTTCTAACAGCTATGCTGGCTAGGCCTATTAAATATATAAAACAGTGAATTTTATCTTTGCTGCACTTTCTTCTTTTCAGAGCTTGTCCTAACCTCTTGTGGTGATTTTTCATTTCTCCATTATCAATGCTCTCCCCCACGTTAAAACACACACACACACACACACACAAACCACAGACAAAACTATTGTTTCAAGAGTCTGAATTTGATTTTATAGAGGCATTAGTGTTGAGATTATTTTAAATTTTCAGCAATGTTTGAATTTTTGAGAAAATCTATGTTAGCCTCCAAAGAGGTTTCCCTTCTAATAATGAATACAATTGCAGCCTCAAATAATTGTGTTCATATTGTGGCATTTCAGAAGTCAACAATTCGATGATAGAAGGAGATTTTTTTAGAACAAGCAAGGATCTCAATGTCCATTAAGTAACACCATGAATGTAGCCTATCTACTTGAACAACTACATAGATTCAAGTTATAAACTATATTAAATTGTAATAAGAAAGAACATTGCAAAAAGAGTAAAATTTTTGAAATTTAACTCCTTGACTTGCATTTACTTTTGAATCAATAGGACCTAATAACAAAATTAAGAAGAGTTTTGACCAAATAGTAAATTGAACAAGAAATGCTTACTATACTGTTTAAGAAGGTGATTAGAGTAATAGGAAACTGGCTAACAAGTTAAAGAGAACTTTAAAGAATACAAACATTGCGAATATATGGGGCAGATGCTGGCCCTAAGACTGAACTGCTGAGGAAAATCCATTACCTGTGCCCCTGGTTTCCACCTTGATTTTAGAGGGTGTTTTGATGTTTTACCAGATGGCACAGAATTATTTGAGATATGTCTCTGGTGGAACTTGTTGGAAATCTATAATGCTAGGAAAAGTCACACATAGGAAGGTGCCATGCCTCAAAACTCACTCATAAGGACATATGAGAGTGCTGAGGGAGGTTTTTATGAGAAGATGCCTTGCTGGTTCCACTTCATTGTGAGTCTCCGAAGAAAATGCAGGTAGAACGTGCTACCTGCTGGACACTCCTGGCCTCTAGGTGTTAAAGAAGACGGAGAAACCACACTCCACAGGAGCCAAGATGGTGGAGACAGCTTTGTCCTCCAAGAGCTTAACCTGGAAGAAACCACCCTCTGAAAACGTGGAGCACAGGAGAAAGCTACAACCTGCAGGAGTCTATCAGGAGAGAATGTGTATGCTTAACATTCAAGACGGGAGAAATCTGGTCCTTACAGAAACCTACTGCGAAGTAAACTACACATGCTTAGCATATGGCAGGTAGAGAAAGGACATACTTCAGGATCCTGGTGATCCAGGAAAGGGTACTCTCCTGGATCCGAGTGAACAAGACACACAGGGATCAGAAAGTAAATTACCCTTTCTCTTTGAGGTTAATCCAACACCTTGTGTTGACCAAGATTAACATAAAAGCAGAAGTTTTTTTTTTTTTTTTTTTTTTTTTTACAAAGCCTCCCTCCATTATCACAGAGCAGACATATAAAGATAAATTTGGATAAATTTGGATCCAAGAGGTAATACATTACTAACTTGACTACTCAGCTCCCAAATACACTGTTCTGTTCACAATTGAACTTTAGTACAAAAACAAAACACTGCTATATTTACACATAAATGTAGCTATTCTTATAAATGAAAAATTGCCCATCCAATTCCTCAAGTGAGAGAATATACAGTTTCAATAAGCCTAACAAATCCTCCTCAAATTTTGTCACAATCCTAATGAATGAATATTCTGGCAATTAAAAAAAAATACCCACATCTACAGGGTGATCCAGCTATTCTATACCTACATATTCACCTAAGAAAAGAAAAAAGACATAAGACAACACAAAGATCTACATCAACTTCAGTGGTTATACGTTAAAACTGAAATCAATCCAGATGCCCATTATTTTTGCCATCTCAATGGCAAAAAAAAAGGAGGATATTTCAATATAATGGAATACTACCTGGCAATAAAATTTTTTTAAAAAATCTATGCATGCTATAATATAGTAATATCTCAGAAACTGTTGAATGAAAGAAGCCAAAGAGAAGCATATATGATATGACTTCATTTTATGAAATTATAGGAAATAAAAATTAGGGTATAGTCGTGGAAAGCAGATCTATGTTTGCCAGAAGACAGAATAAGAAGAGGTGAGAAGAAAAGATAGCAAAGGCAGAGTTTATAAAAAAAGAAAGGAAAAGGTTGGGGGTGACAGATATGTTAATACCTTTATTATTGTGATGACTCTGTAGTGGTACACATATGTTAAAACATATCAGGTTGTACACCTTAAATATTGCTGTACATTTTATGTAAAGTGTACCTTTATAAAGCTGTTGAAATATTATTTGTAATAACACAAGAAGTCAAAATCTAATTTGGTAATTTTAGTAGAAGTTACTGATATAAGGAGAAGAAAAAACAGTATCTTGTGAGAATGACTAGAGGAGAAAAACAGAATACGCTTTGTGAAAGTTGGTTGAACTAAAACTCTGCACGAACATTAGTTGTCTCCTAAGAAAAAAACAGAATAAATAAATGTAAGAGACAGCCAGTATAAAAAACAGCATGAAATGTATGTGTGTTAACAGGAAAATGTTGAACTTTAAATAGTTGTCCCTTCTGTTTGATAAACATGAAGTTCAAACATTCTTTAAAAAACTATGTAATAATAATATTGCTTAATGAACTAGAGTCTACTTCTATAGACCAATACATTTTTCCCATTATATCACTGATACTGTGTTTTGTGTAATATTGTTATTGACAAAACATTTCTGACATAGAAGTTTACTCTAAGGGCATAATCCACATCAACTATAAATCATGACAATAGACCCGCCACCATAAGTATTTCAGATTTTATTTATCCTAGGTTTTTATTTATTGCCCGAGAAAGTCATAAGGGAGAAACAAACTGCTTACCTCCTTGAGTTAATTCGTGTTGACAGTGAGGACTGTGATACTAAACAGAAACCAGGGCAGGTCTGTGCTATGGTGATAGGATAGATAAAGTAGGAAGAATGATAATAAAAGCTTTATCAACAGAGCGCCTTTAAAATGATTATATTGTATTTTGTTGGGGTTAATATTTAAAGCTCACCGTCTATAATAAAAATAAAGATTAGATGCAATCAAGCTTATGAAAACACATTGTAAAATATTTCATTTTATATGTATTATATTTATAAGACACTAAATAAAGTAAGAATTTGGACAAACAACAAATAAAGTTGAATCTCCTTAAATGAAATTCAACATAATTAAATCTATGTAATTATTAGTAAAAAAATTATAAAATGTTCAAGTAAAGTCTGAGGCTGGGCGCGGTGGCTCACTCCTGTAATCCTAGCATTTTGGGATGCCGAGGCAGACACATCACTTGAGGTCAGGAGTTCAAGACCAACCTACACAACATGGTGAAACACTCTCTCTCTCTACTAAAAATACAAATCTTAGTCGGGTGTGGCAGCACGCACCTGTAATCCCAGTTACTTGGGAGCCTGGGGCAGAAGAATCTCTTGAACTCGGGAGGTAAAGGTTGCAATGAGCTGAGATTGCACCACTGAACTCCAGCCTGGGCAACAGAGTGAGGCCCTGTCTCAAGAAAACTAACAAAAAGTCTGAATAATGCACTGAAGAATAAAGTGAAAGTATGCATTCAATCTTAACAACATCTAGAGATTTTTGGAAAATGAGTTTTCTTCATTGAATAGGCCAAATAAGTTTGTAAAATCAATTAGTCTAGTCTTTCCATATAAAATTTTAAAATAAAAATATTTTTTAAATAACTAGGTATTTTGAGATGTGTGGAAGAAGCAAGAAGGGCACTTTTTCTGGCCTGGAAAAAGGAGTGTTTAATATACATCTCTGTATTCTCCAGGAGAACCAAGTGATTGATAGCTATAGAAGAGGGCTAATGTTTCTAATGCATACATACTTTATATACTTACAATTTTTATATTCTCAGTTGGCATCTTACTTCTTTTGGAATATTTCTGTGATAGATTAACATATGATTCTTGTACTTAGTGGTTCTGAGAATGTAGACTCCAAAAGTTAGATTGTTAGACTAGAACCTCTGAGAAGTAGATATCAAGACAAAATGAAATGTGCAAAGATTTTATTAATGGGAATACTTGAGTAAGAGAAAATAGGGAAATCATCAGGCAAAGCTGGAAGAACTGTCGGATTGTTGCGAGCTTGATCCTGAGTGAAGGAGAAAGAGAAAAAGTTAGATGGAAGAATTTTATTGCTAATTAGAAGCCAAATATTTTTATACTTATTCTTTTTCCTATTTGAAGAAGTATTTTGAATTACAAAGATGATAAAACCACAATACAGAATATTTATAAAGTAAAAAATAAGTCTCATATTCCTCCTACCATAGCTATTTTAATTTTTTGGTACATTTTTTTCAGTAGTCCTTCTTATGCATATTTTAAACATTTTTATGAGCACACTTGAAAAATATTTTTCCTTAGTTTTAAAACTCATAGTAAAATACACATAACACAAAATTTACCATCTTAACCATTTTAAAATGCACGAATCAATGTTATTTAGTACTTTCACAATGTTGGGCACCCATTACCAACCATCCATCCCCAGAGCTCTTTGATATTGTAAAACTGAAACTCTATTCCCAATAAACAGTAACTTCCCATTCCTCTCTGCTCCAGCACCTGACAACCACTCTTCTTCTTTCCGTTTTTATGATTTTGAATCCCATGAGTACCTCATCAAAATGGGATCATTTGTTTTTTGTAACTGGCTTACTTCTTTTAGCATAATGTCTTTTTTATTTTTAATTTAATTTATTTGTTTCAATTTTTATTTTTTAATGTTTGTGCTTGCATTGCAGGTATATATATTTATGGTGTACATGAGATGTTTGGATACAGGCATGCCATGTGAAATAAGCACATCATGGAGAATGGAGTATTCATCTCCTCAAGCATTAATCCTTTGAGTTACAAACCTTCAAATTCCATTCTGTAAGTAATTTTAAAATGTACAGTTATTAGTTTCATGCATGTTGTATCATGTTGCAGAATTTCCTTTTTAAAGGTGAATACTATTCCATTGTATGTGCATATCACTTTTGCTCCTGAATTCATCTGATGATAGACACTTGGACTGCTTCCACATTTTGACTATTGTATATAATGCTGCTATAAATATGACTGTATAAACATTTATTTTAGATATTATGTTCAATTTTGAATATATGTACAGAAGTGGAATTGCTGGATCATATAAGAATACTATGCTTAATTTTTTGAGGAACTGTCATACTGTTTCCACATCGTCTGTACCATTTTACATTCCCACAAACAGTGCGCAATAATTCCAATTATTCTATATCCTTACAAACATCAGTTATTTTCTGTTTTTTTTTTTTTTTTAATTGACAGTAGGCTACTTAATGGGTATAAGCTCGTATCTCATTGCAGTTTTGATTTGCACTCCACTAATCATTAGTGAGACTGAGCATCTTTTTAGTTACTTATTGGTTAGTGGTATATCTTCTTTTGAAAATGTCTATTAAGATTATTTGACCATTTTTGAATCAGATTTTTTTGTTTTTTAATTGTTGAGTTTTAGGTTTTCTATATATATTTGGCATATTAATACCTCATTACATGTAACCACTCCTGAGTCTCCATGAGGAAATGATTCCAGCACCCCCACAGAAACGAAAATCCACAGATACTCTAGTTCCTTATATAAAATGACATATTTGATTATAACCTATCCACATCCTCCATAAACTTTAAACCATCTCTAGATCACTTATAATATTTAATACAATGCCTACACATCACTTCACTTGCATGAATTCAATGTAATGTGTAGTGCACAACAAATTCAAATTTTGCTTTTTGAAACTTTGTGGATTTTTTTTTTTTTGGAGTATTTTTGATTTGTGGTTGGTTGAATCTAGAGATTCAGAACCCATTGATGTGGAGGGCCTACTGTATATAGAATCACATATCAGATGGGTTTTACTATTTCTGCAAAAAAAAAAAAAAATCATTGGGATTTTGATAGGGATTGCACTGAATCTGTAGATTGCTTTGTAGTGTACTGGCACTTTAATAATATTGATTTCCAATCCATAAACACAGGATGTGTTTTCATTGTGCTTTCTTTTCTTTAATTCCTCAGTAATGTTTTGTAGTTTTCTTTGTAAAAGTATTTTACCTACCTGCTTAAGTTGATTGCTAAGTGTTTTATTTTTTTCAACGCTATTATAAATGCAATTATTTTCGTAATTTTCTTTTAAAATTGTTCATTGTTAATGTATGGAAATGCAACTGATTTGGGAGTGTTTATTTTGGATACTGATACTTTGCTGAATTCATTTGTTAGTTTAAAGAGCTCTGTGTATGTATGTGTGTAAAATCTTCAGTATTTTCTATATGTAAGATTATATCATCTGTGAACAAAATAATTTTACTTCTTTCTTTTCAATTTGATTATCTTTTATTATTTTTTTTCTACTAATTGTTCTAGCTAGCATTTCAAGTACTGTGTTGAATAGAAGTGGTGGAAGTGAGCATCCTTACCTTGTTCCTGATCTTAAAGGTTTTTAGTGTTCTACTTTTGAGTATAATGTAAGTTTTACAAATATGGTATTTATTATGTTGAAATAATTTTATTATTATTATTTTTTGGGATGAAATCTCACTCTGTTGCCCAGGCTAGAGTGCAGTGGTGTGATCTTGGCTCACTGCAGCCTCTGCCTCTGGTTTCAAGCAATTCTCCTGTCTCAGCCTCCCGAGTAGCTGCGCCACCATACTTGACTAATTTTTGTATTTTTAGTAGAGAGTGTTTCATCATGTTGGCAAGGCTGGTCTCGAACTCCTGACCTCAGGTGATCTGCCTGCCTAGGTCTCCTAAAGTGCTGGAATTACAGGCACCAGCCACCCCACCCAGCTGAGTTGATGTTCTTATATTCCTAGTTTGTTGAATGCTTTTATCATGGATACTTTAAATGCATTATTTTCTTAAATTATATAGAAAATGAAGTGTGAAATTGCAAACCAAAGTTACAGTAATACTAGCTTTTGAACTAATAATATTTTTTTCAAAAATATTAATCTCCTTAGTCACGTAGTAAACAGAGGAGAATTTTTTTAAAAAGCATTGTTACTATAGCACTGACTTTTATAATTGCCTAAATATTTATCTTCATTTGAATTTTTTTTCATGCAGTTTTGTGTTATTGTCTAGTGTTCTTTCATTTCACTATTCTTTCATTCTCCTTCCTCAGCCTCCCAAGCAGTTGAGATTACAGGCATGTGCCACCACGCCTGGTTAATTTTTGTATCTTTAGTAGAGACAGGCTTTCATCATGTTGGCCAGGCTGATCTCAAACTCCTAGCCTCAGGTGATCTGCCCACCTTGGCCTCCCAAAGTGTTAGAATTACAGGCGTAAGCCACTGCGCCCGGCCTTTTTGAGTATCTTTAAGATAGTTGTTTTATCTGTCCAGTGGAACTGCTACCAGGTCTTTTTCAAGAAGAGTTTATCTTTTTATCCTTTGAATTGCCCATACTTTCCTGTTTCTTTGTATACCTTGTTGATTTTTTGTTGTTGTTGAAAACTGGACATTTATATATAATAATGTGGTAAAACAAAATCACATTCGTCTTCTTTCCCACGGTTTGCTTTTTTTAAAAATTATTTTTATTCTTTTTGGCTTTTAAAGATTTGTGTAGGCAATCTCTGTGCCAAGAATCAGCCTAAATTCTGAACTTGTTTTTTTTCAGATCTTTTCTGTGCTTGTACCTTTACCTGACCATACGTTTTAGTCACTTTCTAATTTTCCCGTATATTTACTTTCTTTTGAATGTCCTAATCATTAATATCCTGCACTCCAAAGTGGAAAAAGACAAAGATGAAGGGGATGTGAAGAGGGAAGAAAGGTCAATGGCTCTTTAAATTTCTTGGAAGTCAATTCAGCCCAAGGAGGAGGGGCTTGCAACAGTAAGGTACAAAGATAATAGCCAAAGTCTCTGGGTCTGCACTTCTGTGTTTAGAACTAACAATCAGCAATAAGAGCACAGCTGTCTGATATTTTGAAAACAGGAATTTTTATGTCCACTCTGGCTCCTGCAGCTTGCTTGCAAACTGCTTTAGGAACACATGCACGTCTGCATGCTATGAAGCTGGAAGTTGGGGAAGAACAGTTTCTACTGTGCTAACACCTGAAATTGACCAAAATTAACTGTAATTTATATGCAAGACTTCCTCTGATCATTGAAAGCCTCCTGAGTTCTGAAATAGTTATGTTATACACATTCTGCCATTGCAATTGTTTTTGGGTAATAGATTCCTGGTGTCTTCTACTCCACCATCTTACCACAAATCTCTTATGAACTCATTCTTGGCAGCTATAGCTGCCTGTCAGAGTAGTTGTGTGTCTTTCTGGAATATTTCTGACTGAGCACCCCTTGTGCGGTTCAATACTGGGTATTGAGCAGGGGAATAAGCCTTTGGAAAGCATGGCCTCAGCAAAAGAGAACAAAGGAATTCAGAATGCAGAAGCTGGGCGCCTTAATAACTGGGTTTTCTACATTTGGAGGTCTTCAGGTGCACATACTGACCTGGAAAATATGTATAATTATGTTCACAATGCTTCTGATTTCAGCTATCACATCTGAGAGCTTGCCAGTTGTCTCCCTCTTCTTATAATAAAAAAGCCAAACAAACTGAAAATCATGTTTCTTGATCCATCAGAGTACTGAAATTGAAGAATTATGGAAATAGCTGGCAGGTAGTGGCAACCAAATTTCTCACCATTAGAGTAAGAGGGTAAAAACCTGTGTGGGGGAAACTTAGAATGATCTGTGTGACCACGGATTAGAATTGAAGACATCTGTATAAACACATGCTTAGCTTAAAACCTAAGCAGATGTCGATAGATGGATAGATAGATAAAACGATAGATATATGGATAGATAGGTTAATATGTTAATTAGTATGCACGCATATATTTCTTTGCGCTGTCAATTGAAATGGCTTAGAAGCACGGATTTCCCAACAGTAACAAGTCTATCCAGTGCCCTGATCTTGATTTCTAATATGACATTCAAGTATGAGGAACTAGGAATCCTTGGACAAATGGCTGATTCTAGGGCTGGGGCCAAGAATATACGATGTCAGCCTGAGACATCTTATAATACCACAAAGTAAAGAACTATTAAAAAATCACAACAACAATAACTAATTTGGGAGTATGTCAAAGATTCAGAGGAGCCAACTGAGAAAGCTCCCAAAGGTGGAAAAATTTGAATGAGAAAATAAGTTTTATATTCAAAAGGAACACATCATGATGTAGCTGCTAGAATCGAGATAGTTAAGCTGTCAGTAATAAAAAGCCATTTGTTTATTCTCTTAAATTTTAGTGTTTATTTTTATAAATGGGTTTCTTTTGTTTCGTACTTTAGACAGAGTCTTGCTTTGTCACTCAAACTGGAGTGCAGTGCTGATGTCATAGCTTAGCCCAGCCTCAAACTTCTGGCCTCAAGAAATCCTCCTGTCTTGGCCTCCTAAAGTGCTAGGATGATAGGTATGAGCCACCACACCCAGGCTCCTTCTTTGTCACTTTATCAGTAAATCATTTTTTCCTTTGGGAGAGAACCCAATTCTCCTATATCCTATATATTTATTGATTTTTGTAATAAAATATTTAATTCAAATAATACCTGTTTGTCTGTATATGTAAACTGAGAACTAATCAATGGAGGAGAATTGTCAAATTTCCCCTGTAGAAGAATTACAAATAATTTATGTAGATATTACAAATGCAGAAAGTGGAATACAAACTCTGTACTCCTTAGATGTACACTTTTTTTTAACAACTGCCTCCCAAAGCATATACTATGGAAAGAGAGAAAAGAAAGCATCCTTTTAGTGGAGAAAACTGACAAACACCACCTCTGAGAGATGATCAAAGCTCAAATCAGCAGTGATACATCATAATGACAGCACATAACTTTGATATGTGTAATGAAAAAGTCCGAGAAACTATCTCGCCAAGAGGATCCTAAGAAGCTATGACTATTAGATTATGATGCAAAGAATTAAAAATGAACAATAAATCATGAAGTATAGCAGTTTATACCGATATAGAAATTTGGTATATAACACATTTAGCATTACCATTCTGTCAAGAAAAGATAATTTTGGAATATTGATTATCAATGTAAAAATCGAAATATTAAAATATAAAAATAAATTTCTTCTATACTTTAATTATGTGTCAGTTTTGTTCTCTTAATGATTTACTTTTGGGGGTAGTGTTAGTTTTATTTTTCATTTTATGTAGAACTATCTTCAATTTTATTTGCATCTTCAAACTTAAAATGTTGATGCCTGAAATTGACTCTTCTTTATAGTGCAGGTACTCCTTGACTTACAGTAAATCCATTGTAAATTAAAAATATTGTCATTTTGATTTATGACACTTTCAGTTTACAATGGGTTGAACATAAACTCATCGTTTGTACATAGAGGAGCATATTGAATACTTACTGCTTTCACACCATCATAGAGTCAAACGTTGTAAAGTCAAACCTTCATAAGTAGGGGACTGTATGTATTTTTTAAATGAGGACATATTCTTTCCATAAGTGCTGAGTACCAGATAAGCCTACAAAATATTTTAGTAATCCAAGGATATCTTCCAAATGAACTTTTACTGAACTGTGTACACATTTCAGCCAACTGTTTGGCATGCATAACTTCTTTTTGATCTTAGAGTGTCAATCTTCAAACAATATTTTCAAGAATTAAATCATCAAATAAGTTATCTACATTTATGATCTTTTTGAATGTTTTTCCTAATTTGGATGCCAAAATATTGTATGGACTCTCAGTTTTCTTCTATTTTCGTTCAAAAGATAAATTCATCCAAGTAAAAATGTTCAAAGTTCAATTTAAAAAACCATGTGAACACTTCTATATTTTAATTGCAATTTCCTAAAAGCTTTAGAAACTGAAATGTGTTAGTAAACAGCTTGTGGATATAATCCTTAAAGAATTCCAACTTATTTTAAGAAAATTACAACATAAACTTGGAGAACTGCTTTGTAAAATGGTTTCTAGTTATTACAGAATCCTTAGATTATTTTGAACATTTGCTTTATAAAGTTTTGAACATTTAGAGGAACATAAAAGAGAAAGCACATGATCCTAAATTTTAATCTCTTAATATTAAATATTAGTTTTATAAAATGTAGTTTAGTTTAATTTCATTTTTTTATGTGTTGAAAACTATACGTTCTGTTCTGGATGGCAGAATAATCCAGCTTGTTAGGACATAATTATAAATTATGTGTGCCTCACAGCCAATTGAAAGTATATTTCTCCTTGTGGTGCTTTGGATGTGGTTTCTCCCCACCAAAACTCATGTTAAAATTTGATTTTCAATGGGGCAGTGTTGGAAGGTAGTGCCTAGTAGCAGGTGTTTGTTCGGGTCATGGAGGGGGAGTCGTGATGAATAGATTAATGCCATCCCAGAGGACGAATGGGTTGTTAAAAAGATTCTGACTCCTTGGTTTTTCTCTCTTGCTTCTTTTCTTACTGTGTGATTTCTTTATGCATGATCACTGGATCTTACACTTTTCTGTCATGTTTGACCTAGCACATGGCCCTCGCCAGAAGCTAGCCAGAAGCAGCAGTATGCTCTTGAACATCTCAGCCTGCAAAACTGTGAACAAAATAAAGCCTGTTTGTTTATAAATTACCCCAACCTAATGAATTCTGTTATAGCAACACAAAATGGATTAAGACACTCTTCTATATTGTTTTTAGTTAACAAAGAACATGTGTAATCTGACATAATAATGTTTATCTTCATTTACTAGCATTTCAACTAAATGTTCAATATTATTAACGTCGGATTTTTTCTCTTCAGTAAATTATCTTCCACAAGTGTTTCTTTTTCTTTTTATTTATTTATTTATTTATTTTTGAGACAAAGTCTCACTCTGTCGCCCAGGCAGGAGTGCATTGGCGTGATGTTGGCTCACTGCAACCTCCACCTCCCCCATTCAAGTGATTCTTGTGCCTCAGCCTCCAAAGTGGCTGGGATTACAGGTACATGCCACCACACCGGGCTAATTTTTGTATTTTTAGTAGAGGTGGAGTTTCACTGTGTTGGCCAAACTGGTCTCAAACTCCTGACCTCAAGTGATCCACCCACCTTGGCCTCCCAAAGTGCTGGCATTACAGGCATAAGCCACCACGTCTGTCCCAAAAAGTTTTTCATAAACAAAAGTAGTAAAACATTATTTGAATTAAGTAGTAAACGATTTTTTTATTTACAATCTGTGATGACACCGACATGAGTATCATTTAATTACTTGAGAATTTTCTTTTCTGCTAATGCAGACAACTTTGACAGCAATCATTTCACCTTTTGAAACAAAACTTCTGAAAATGTGGGATAAACATGGAGTGATATTAATTTAAAACAGTCTTCTAATCTAAATAAAAAGCCATGCTTAATAGAATTGAGGCATCATCGTTAGGATAAGATTGGAATTATAGCAGTTCTCGCCACAAAATCAGTGCCTGTCTTGTTTCTCTTCTTATGACAAGACTAGGTCCAGGGACTTCAGCCTCTCTAGGCCTGTAGCCTCGCATAAACTATGTTTATAAGCAACAGCCTTCTTTAAAATGAAGGACATCTTCCTCCTGCACCCAGTCCCAGATATTTACAGTCCAGGAGGCTTGTGGTTCTAGTCAAAGATGACTTTTGTTTTCTAACCCATGGGGATCTTGTATTTGTGGGCAATTAACACCTTTCTTC
The DNA here is from genome assembly GCF_000951045.1 of Mandrillus leucophaeus. Lineage (NCBI taxonomy): Eukaryota > Metazoa > Chordata > Mammalia > Primates > Cercopithecidae > Mandrillus > Mandrillus leucophaeus. The sequence continues at coordinate 954,647 of NW_012108075.1, forward strand.
TTTTCCATCTTACCACCCCGTCCTTCTTCCCTCCTTTTCTCCTTTCTTCCCTTCTCTCTCTATCTCACTGTTTATTTTCTTTCCCAATTTCCCAATATTATAATTCAAATGGAAACAAGGGCCCAACATACAAACTTTTGTCATCTTAACAATATTTTCATATCTTAAACATGAAAAAAATTAAATAACATATAAATATATGACATATTTTATATAATAATTTCATAATAATATGCATTATAATTTTATATATACTTTAGACATACGTGTGCATATGTGTACACAAAAGTATGTTTAGTGCAAAATGAAGGCATTAGCTTACTTGAACACATTTGGATTATCTATTTTTGCAGACATTTATGTATTCATACAACCTTAGGAAGAGTTACATTCTGACTGTTTGCTCTCCATGAGGGAAAACAGAAACCTTGATTTGTAATGACTGTTTATTGCTGTGGTGTAAATACACCCACCATGGCCAATTTCAAGATAACAAAATGACATTGCTGAGTTGAAATTTTGGAAGAGATGGTCAATATTACATCATCGTACATTATTTCTTCCATATGGATATAATAGGCATAAAAATCTTAAGACCATAGATAATAAATAGCAAAATAATTACAAAGTGGTGGTTTCTGTGTATTTATTGCTTTAATTTTTTAAATAAATTATTTTTAAGTTTATATAAACATATACTTTTAGTATTTAATAATAGCTCTGTTAAATATTGGCTTTCAAAATTCGTAAAACTTTAGCAATTATCTCTAATAAGCTGGTATGAGCAGGCTGTAGCACACTATTACTTACATGTCAAAATGATATATAATTTCAGAAGTATAGCTATTTGTGTCTATTTTTTTAATTCCAAATCACCCAAAATAAAAATGACAATATTTAAATCAGCACAATTTAAATAAAATCTCATAAAAAAATTAACTGTAAATTATAGTGTTTATATTTACCTTCATATTACACATTAAGATGTATTTCTTAATCCAAAGTAAGCATGTTATTTTCGAAGACATGTCTTCACTGATATAGTATGTAAAATTACTCACAATTTCTACTCTTCAGTCTGTAATATATAGAAAGTTTATGGTAAGAAATGAAGTTAATTTTATCTAAGAGAGAAGAGACAGAATGTCATTTTGTCTTGAAATTCTGTGAAATTCTGAAGGTGAGAATACTTATAGTCATAAAATATTTGCTATTTCTTCTGGGTTTTCCTTGCATATTATTAAAACATGTTACTGAGAACTAGTGCTGTTTCCAGTTGTTCATATATCATGTTATTCCCACCCATGTTATTAATCAATTTACATTAGAAATATTTATGAAACCTTATTATTAAAGAGTAGGTTATTCACTAATTCAAATGTATTTCCTATTCCACTTTGAGATACTTGCTGATTTCATCATTTTCATATGAATTTAATTTTGATTCATTTTAATCATTTATGTAATATTCATTATTTTTATACGGATATTTTCATTTATTTTATATTATAACCTAAAGCATTCAAGTATGTAGTAGCTATCATAACAACCTATTATTTTCTGCTAGACAGTGTTGCAAATAAGACATAAAATGTCACTAAAATCTTTCCTCAAAATTAGAGTAAATAGCAAAAAGATGCAATATTCATACATGGTTAAAACAAGAAAAAGTTAAGTAATAATTGAAATAAATACTGCATGGGATATTTTATTCAGTAGTTCTTTTTCAATATTATACATAATTGAGATCATTATAATTTGAGGAGAAGCTTTTGACTTTTCTCCTCGCCACCGCCTGCTTTCTAACCTTGAAGTGAATAAATTGCTTCACTTAGCATTCTGTGCAGTTGGAGATGATTCTGCAAACTGATGTTGAGGTGTATGAATGATACCCGGAGGGTACCATCAGCAATATGACACACTTGAGTTTCGTTCAGTGAAAAGATGTATAATTGCGTCAAAAAGGAAGTTTCTAGAGGGCATGTACGACGTGCAGGATTGCCATAAAAAAAGATAAACTTATGTAAAAAAAAAACGTGGTAGCAAAGAAATAGTGTTAAAATTTTGTAGTTAGCCTTTTTGTCCTTCACAGAAATATTCATGATCTACTTTCTGTCACTATCCGTTAATTTTAACTTCATAAAAAATTTTTATAAATAACACCATATAGTATGTACTCTGTTGTTGGCTTTATTCATTCAAAATAATTATTTTGAGATCCATCCAAGTTGTCATGTGTATACAGTTTTCACTCCTTTATTTCACAAGTAATATTCCATAATCTGAATGTATCACAAGTAGTTTACTATCATCTATGCGTGGACATTGTTATATTTTTAATTACTGGCTTTTACAAATAAAGCTATTGTAAACTTCACTTTGTAAACAAGTCTTTGTATCAATATAGGTTTTCATTTTGTCTAAGATAGAAATGGCTAAGTCATCATATGGCTGCAGCTTAAGCTTTAAAGTATACCATCAGTTGTAGAGTTTAAGTTGCTCCATGTCCTAACCAATGCCTGACATGGTCAGTCATTATTTTTAGCCTTTCCAACAAATATGTAATGAAATCTCATTGTGGTTTTAATTTTTATTTCTATTATGATATTTTACATTTTTTCATATGCTCATTTACCATCACTATAAATTCCTTGCTGAAAAAATTTAAATATTTGGTCAATATTCATTAGGCTGTTTATTTCCTAACTCTGGAGACTTGTTTACTATAGGAATTTCTACATTTTTAAACTTTTATTTTGAAATAACCTCAGATTTACAGATGAGTTGTAAATACAGTATAGAGAGCTTCTGTACAGACTTCCCCTAATTCTCTGAAAGTTAACATCATATGTAAGCATGATACATTTATTGTAACTATGAAATTAAAATTTGCACAAATCACAGACTTCATTCTGATTCACTATGCTTTCACTAATGTACTTTTGTAAAGTATTGATTAGGTATTTTTCACAATGACCCTTAATTTGGATATCATTGATGTTTCCTTATGATTAGATTGGAGTTTCATTATTTATGGAAGAATATCACAGAACTGAGGTTATCTTTTCGTTGCATCACATCAGAGGGAAAATGATGACTTTTTATGGATAAGTTAACTTTGACCACTTGGTCATGGTGGTGTCTACTACATTGTCCCACTTTATTTTTTCCCTTCCCATTCTGTTGGTTAGAGGAGCATCATTAAGCTGGTCTACATTCAAGTGGAGGAAAACTAAGCTGTAGCATCTGGAGTGAGAACTATCAAAGAGTTCCTGACATATACTAAAGTCACACCACAATTAATAAATATTCCTTTTACTCGAGTGTTCAAAGTCAATACACATACAATAAGGTTTCTGAATTTCTAATCAGTACTCCTATGAGAAAAAATAGCCCCCAAAAGAATATTTACATAAAATTATTTTTCAGTTTTCCCCGCATAGTGTCTGGTTAAAATGCTATTTTCCAGAGTTAGCTCCTTTATTCTCACCTTTTAATGGTGTTATAAAATAGCCTAGGTTTGTAAAACAATGAGATTCATTTGTCATAGTATGCATTTCTTCCTGTGATATACCCTATTGCTCATTGATTTGATTTTAATTTTCATGCAGGAAAGTTCATTCCTTGTGGTGTATGGTTCCACGATTTTTGACAAATCTAAAGTGAAATCTAGAGTTAGAGTCATGCATCTACCATCACCAGCCATAATCATTATTTCACCCTGAAAATATTCCTTGCACGACACTCCTGTGCTTAACTATTACACCCAACTATTGTTTTATCCCAATACATGTATCTTTTCCAGAATTTATTATAAAAGGGAAAACCAAATAGTTGTGTCCAGTTCTAGGCATTTATGGATGAAGCATCTGTAAACAGTGGCATACAGGCTTTTGTGTAAACATGAATTTTTATTTTTTTAGGTGCAGATTTGAAGTAGGATTACAAAGTCATATAGTGTTTGTCAGAAAGTGTAATTTTTTTTGTCAAAGTAGAGTCATTCACTTCTTTGATTCAGTTAAATCCTACATATTTTATTTTATTTTATTTTATTTGTACCTATTGTAAACGGGATTACTTTTTTGATTTCTTTTTCGGATTATTTGCTGTTGGCATATAAAAAGGCTTCTGATTCTTACATGTTGATTTTGTAACCTTACTGAATTTACCAGTTCTAATGGTTTTCTGGTGGAGTGTTTTCATTTTTTCAAATATATGATGATATCACTGGCAAACAAGTATAATTTGATTTATTCCTTTCCAATTTGGATGCTTTTTATTTCTTTCTGTTGTTGATTACTCCAGCAAAGACTACCAGTGCTATGTTGAATAAAAGTGCTAAAAGTTGTCATTTTTGTCACGTTCCAGATCTTAGAGGAAAGGATTTCAGTTTTTCCCCATTCGTTGTCTGTCCTATCTGGCTTTTTTTGGTGTATATTGAGGCATGATCTTTGTATACCCATTTTTTGAGGGTTTAAATAATGAAGCAATGTTGGATTTTATAAAATGCTTTTTCACAATCAATTAAAATGCTTATAGGCTGTTCATCCTTCAGTCTGTTGATATAATATATTACATTGTTTAATTTGTATTTGTTGAATCCTTCCCTCTCTGGGAAAAAATCTCACTTGGCCATAATAAGTGACCTTCTCAGTGTATTGTTGAATTCAACTTGCTAGTACGAGTTTTTTGCAGGATTTTTGCATCAAAGTTTATCAGGGATACTGGCATGTAAAACAGTTTTCTTTTTTGATGTGTCTTTGCTAAGTTTTGGTATCAGAGTAATACTGACCTTGTAGAGTGAATTTGAAAGTACTCCCTTCTCTTCTATTTTTCAGCATAGTTTGAGTAGAATTGTATCGGATCTTCGTTAAATGTTTGGTAAAATTCAGCAGTGAAGCCGTAGGGTCCCAGGCTTTTATTTGCTGAGAGACTTGTTATTATGGCTTCAATTTTGTTACTCGTTATTGGTCTGTTCAGGTTTTGGATTTCTTCATGGTTTAATCTTGGTAATATGTGTCTAGGCATTTATCCATTTCTTTTAGGTTTTCCAGTTTATTGGCATATAGCTGCTCATAACAGCCTCTAATGATCCTTTGAATTTCTGAAGTAGCAGTTTTAATGTCTCTTTTTCATTGCTGATTTTATTTATTTGAGACTTCTCTTTTTTTTTTTTTTTCTTAGTTTGACTGACAATTTGTTGGTGTTATCTTTTCAAAAAGTCAACTTTTCATTTTGTCGATCTTTTGGGTTGTTTTCTTCATTTCAATTTCATTTATTTCTGCTCTGATCTTTATTTTTTCTCTTCTACTAATTTTGGGTTCTGTGTGCTCTTGCCTTTCTAATTCTTTAAAATGCATTGTTAGGTTGTTTATTTGAAGTTTTTATACTTTTTAAATTGTAGGCACTTATAGCTGGAAAATTTGCTCTTAGTTGTGCTTTTGCTGTGGCCTATAAATTTTGATATGTTGTGTTTCTATTTTCATACTATCAAGAAGAATTTAAATTTTATTCTTACTTTTTTCATTGACTCACTGGTCATTCAAGAACATAATGATTAATATCCATGTGTTTGCATAATTTCCAAAATTCTTTTTTACCAATTTCTAATTTTATTCCAGTGTGGTACAAGAAGTTACTTGATATGCTTTCTACTTTCTTGAATTATTTAAGCTTGCTTTGTGACCTACATATGGTCTATCCTTGAGAATAATTCATGTGCTGAGAAGAATGTGTACTCTGCAGCTGTTGTATAAAATATTCCGTAAATATTTATTAGGTCTATTTGTTCTATAGTATAGATAAAGTTTGATGTTTCTTTCATGATTTTCTGTCCAATACTGAAAGTGAGATGCTGAAGTCTACAGCTATTATTTTATTAAATTCTGTTTCTTTCTTTTATGTAATAATACTTACTTCATATATCTGGGTGCTTTAGTGCTGGGTGCATTATGTATTTCTAATTTTTATCTCTTCTTGCTGGAATGACCCCTTTATCATCATATAACAACTTTTTTGTCTCTGTTTATGGTCTTTATCTTGAAATCTATTCTGTCTGATATAGGCACAGCTATTTCTATTTTTTGGTTTCCATTAGCATGGAATGTATTTTTTTGCACTTCTTTATTTACAGTCTGTTTGTGTCTTTATAGTTGAAGTGTGTTTCTTGTAGGCAACAAAATATTTAGTCTTATTTTTTAATCCATTCAACCACTCTAAGTCTTTTAACTGTAGAGTTCAGTGCATTTACATTTACATTTACATTTACTATTATTATTGATAAGCAAGAACTTACTCCTGCCATTTTGTTTGTTTTCTGCTTGTTTTGTGGTCTTATCTTCCTTCTCTCTTTCTTTTCTGCCTTCTTTTTAGTGATGTTGATTTTCTTCCGTGGTATGCTTTAATTTATTGTGTTTTCTTTATTGTGTACATTTTTTCTTTGTATGTTTTTTTTTATTTGCAGTTACCATGAGGTTTCCATTCATATCTTATTATAAACTGACAACACTGATTGCCTAAACAAACAAGCAAAAAAAAAAAAAAACTAATGAAAATATTACACATTAACTTTGTCTTCCCAGTTGTTAACTTTCTCTTATTTCTATTTATATTAATATATTTTTCTACTGTCTAGGTCTTGCACATTTGCTGCAGTTATTATTTTTATGAGTTCATCTTTTAGCCTTTCTACTCAAGAGATGAGTAATTTACACACCACAATGACAGGGTTATAATATTCTGTATTTTTCTGTGTACTTACTATTATCTGTGAGCTTTGTACTTTCAAATGATTTCCTCATTAACATCTTTTTCTTTTAGAATGAAAAGCTGTCTTTAGCATTTCTTGTAGGACATGTCTGGTATTGATGAAATCCTTCAGCTTTTGTTTGTCTAGGGGAAGTATTTCTCCTTCATGTTTGAAAGATATTTTTGTTGGATATACTATTCTGGGATAAAAGGTGTTTTTGTTTTGTTTTGTTTTGTTTTGTTTTGTTTTGTTTTCTTTTATCCCTTTAAGCATGCCATGACACTGTCTCGTGACCTGTAAGGTTTCCACTGAGAAGTCTGCTTCCAGACATATTGGAGCTCTTTTGCATGTTGCTTCTTTTCTCTTGCTGCTTCAGGATCATTTCTTTATCCTTGATGATTGGGATTTTGGTTATTAAATGTCTTTAGGTAGTCTTATATGAGTTATATCTGCTCAGTGTTCTATAACCTTCCTTTACTTTACTATTGATGTTTTCACTAGGTTTGGGAAGTTTTGTGTGATTACTCCTTTACATAAACTTCCTACTCTGATCACTCTCTCTTTCTCTACCTTGTCTTTAGGCCAACAACTCAGATTTGCCCTTTTTAGGCTATTTTCTACTTCTGATAGGCATGCTTCATTCTTTTTTATTCTTTTGTCTTCTCTGACTGTGCATTTTCAAATTGCCTGTCTTCAGGCTCACTAATTCTTCCTTCTGCTTGATCAAGTCTGCTGTTAAGACACTTTGATGCAATCTTTAGTATGTCAATTTGTATTTTGCAGCTATAGAATTTCTACTTGATTCTTTTTAATTATTTCAAATTTCTTTTTAAATTTTAACTGATAGGATTCTGAAATTTTTTTCTGTGTTGTCTTCAATTTCGTTGAGTTTTCTCAAAACAGCTGTTTTGAATTCTTTACGTGGATGGTCGCATATCTCTTTCTCTGGAATTGGTCCCTGGTGGCTTATCTAGTTCATTTTGTGTGGTCATATTTTCTTGGATGGTCTTGATGCTTGTGCATGTTTGTCAGTGTTCAGGCATTGAAGAATTACGTATTTATTGTAGTCTTCACATTGTGAGCTTGTTTGTACTAGTCCTTCTTGGGATGGCCTTCCAGGTATTCAGTGAAACTTGCATATTTTGATCTAAGTCTTTCGCCACTCAACCATATCTGCATTAGGGGACACCCCAAGACCAATGACACTGTGGCTCTTGCAGACTTGTAGAGGTATTTCCATGGTTGTCTTTGAGGAGATCTGAAATATTCCCTGGAATACAAGGAAGAGACTCTTGTTATCTTTCTTTACTTTTTCCCCACACAAACAGAGTCTCTCTGTGCTTAGTTGCTTGGAGTCAAGGGAGGGATGACACAAGCACTCATGTGGCCACCAACCCTAGGACTACACTGGTTCAACTTGAAGTCAGCATAGCATTGGGTCTTCCCCAAGGCCCACAATAATGACTGCCTGGCAACTGCTTATATTTGCTCAAGTCCTAACACTCTAAAATCAGCAGATGATGAAGCTCACCAGGCTCCTGTCCTTTCCTTCAGGACTATGAGTCCAGGACCCAAGTCTTGGAGTCAGAAACCTTAGAAATCTATATGGTGCTCAATTCTACTCCAACTGAACTGGCACCCAAGCAACAAGACAAAGTCCTTCTTACTCTTCCTTCCTCTTTTCACAAATAGAAAAGTCACTCCTCATGGTCATCACTGCCATAGACCCATGGTGAGCACAACCTGGCTATCACTGATGTTTACTCAAAGCTCAGGGACTCTTCAGTCCCATTACAGTGAATGCTTCCAGCCCTGGAGCCCACTCTTCAGGGCAGTCAGCTCCCCTCTGGAACAGGACAGCTCCAGATATACCATCTAGAGGCCAAGGCCTAAAATCAGGGACTCCAAGAGCCCTTTTGGTGTTTTACCCCACTGTGGCTGAGCTTGGTACCTCAAATGTGGCACAAAATCCATCCCATTTACTTTTCCCTCTCCTTTCCTCAAGCAAAAGGAGTCTGTCTCAATAATCACAGCTAGGAATGTGCTGGGTCACACCTGTAGCCAGTATGGCTCTCAGTCTCACCCAAAGCCCATGACTAGTACTGCCTGGCTACCAGTGGTAATTATTTAAGGCCTACATGTTTTTCAGTCAACCAGTAATAAATCTTGCCATAATTAGGTCCTTCTCCTTAAGGCAGTGAGCTCCCTTCTGGCCCAAGGTCTGTCTAGAAATGTTACCCAGGAACTAGGACCGGAAATGGGGGTCTTAGGATTCTGTGTGGTGCCCTATCCTATTGTGACTTAGCTGATATCCGAGTTTCAAGACAAAGTCCACTTTACTCTTCCATCTCCTCTACTCAACTGGAAGATAGGAGTCTCTCCCAGGGCTGTGAGCTGTGCTGCCTGGGGTTGGGGGAGGGGTGAAGCACGCACTCTCTTGGCGGCCTGAGCTGTCATCTCACTAGGTTGTAGGTACCACAAGGCCACTGGCTCTGAGCCCAGCTCAGCACCCAGACTTGCCAAGGAATTACAGTCCTTCTGGCTTAACTGCCTTTAATTTTTATTTAGAATCCTAGAACATTTAAGTCCTTGGTAGTGATGCTTACTGGAATTCAGGTTTTGACACTGGGATGGGTAATTCTCTTCTGGCTAGAGCTGATCTAAATGCTCCCTCCAGGGCTGTGGGCTAAATTCTGCCACATGTTCCTTTCCATTGTGAAAAAGTGTCACTGAATTCCAATAAAAAGTTCCACAATCACTGTGTTCTCCCTCCCTCAAAAGCATAGATTTACTTTCTTTACTATGTGGCTGCCAGTGGATTGGTGAGGGGTGGCATCAGCAATTCAAGACCCTCTTTTCTATCCTCTTCAGTGCCTCTTTCAGAGATACCAAGTTAAAACCAGGTATGTGATTACTCAGCTGATTTTTGTTTCTTATGACAGTGATTTTTCATGTGGATAGTTGTTCAATTTCATTCCTGTGGGGAGAACAATCAGTGGAGGCTTCTATACAACCATTGTGCTCCACTTCCAGTCTATTCTTTTGAAAATTCGTATTTAAAAAAACATCTTAGCCATATTGATTTTAATTGCATTAAATATGCATATCAATTTGGGAAGAATTATTCTGATATAGTTTGGGTGTTAGTTCCTAACCAAATCTCATGTTACAATGTAATCCCCAGTGTTGGAGAAGGGACCTGGTGGGAGGTGTTTGAATCAAGGGGCTGGATTGCTCCTGAATGGCTTAGGCCATCCCCTTGGTGATAAGTGAGCTCTTGGTCTGAGTTCACATGAGATCTGAATATTTAAAACTGTGTGGCACTTTCCCCTAGTCTCTCTCTTTCTCTTGCTCTGTCTCTCACATGCGCGCATTTGCTCCTGCTTTCACCTCGTTAAGTATTTGCTCTTGCTTTGCCTTGAAAACTCTCTGAGACTTCACCAGAAGCTGAGCAGATGCCAGCACCATACTTCCTGTGAAGCCTGCAGAACCATGATTCAATTAAACCTATTTCCTTTATAAGTTACCCAGTCTCCAGTATTTATAGCAATGCAAGAACAGCGTAATATGGCTTTCTTAAAAAAAATTGAGGTTCCCAAATTATGAAAGTGGTATATAGCCATTTATTTAGGTCTTATTTAATTTCTCTCAGCAATATTTTTCACTGTTGTGTAGGATAGTTTCTGTATATGTTTTAGAAAATGTATTCTTAAGTTTTTTATCTTTGATGATATTTTAAATCATATTTCTGTTAAGTTTCATGGTCCAACTTTGTTGACAGCATAGCAAAATATACTCTGCTGGAAATGGGTGAGGAGCTATAGAAGCATATGGAAACTACTTGAATCAAAATACTACTTTTCTGATTGTATGATCTTGGTCCTTGTTAACCTTTTTTCTTTTCCTTCCCTTTTTAAAAAAAAATAAATTATTGGAGCCACAATGCCTTTTAGAATGTATAATTCAACAAATATAAGTTTTTAAATTAATATACTGTTTCATAGAGTAGTTTAGGTTTACAAGGATACTATTTCTTCTTAGAAGAAATTATGTTAACAGGGTAAAGTTAAGCTATAGCTGTTGTTCCAGACAAGATGATTATAATAGCAGGATGACTCTTCACAAAGCTCAGTTTATCATAAAATCTTTTATCCTTTGAAATACTTTCTAGTTGCACACAACTTTTGGTACTATGTGTAAACATCAGTATGAGTAGAAAGTTATTTTGGGAAACATCTGAAATTTAAGCATATCATGAGTTGAGCTTCTCAAAACTTAAGGTTTATTTTTTCATTTAACTACCACTTCACTCAAAGAAGATTCAAATTTGCATGAAATGTAAGATTGATAGTAGTAGAAGCAAGAGAAAATTAAAACTATAAATTAAATTGGAAGCAAGAGTAAATTGATAAAACCAAATAAGTCATAAAAATATGTCCAAGCATGAGGTAGAAATTATGCACTGCAAAAATACTTTTTCATAGTAATCCGATTTTTTTAAGTTTTCCAGTGTCCAATGAAATAGAGAATTTGTTTATGTCAATGAGTAAAAATTATTTCAAAGCTCATTTCTTTATTAATACCTTCCACAATTGTTCTAATCTATTCTTATTAATCATCTTTGAAAGTCATTGTACATATCAAATTTCCACCACAATTTAATAGAGATTTTTTCTATAATTGTAAATGATAATTTCTAAAGCTGTAGATTAATCCAATAACATAGACATTTCTTAATAACAGCCTTTGGAAATTGGAACAAAATGTCTGCAAAGGCGGCCGGGCGCAGTGGCTCATGCCTGTAATCCTAACATTTTGCAAGGCCAAGGTGGACATATCACCTGAAGTCAGGCGTTCCAGACCAGCCTGACCAACATGCTGAAACTCCATTTCTACTAAAAATACAAAAAATTAGCCAGATGTGGTGGCACGTGCTGTAATCCCAGCTACCCGGGAGTCTGAAGCAGGAGAATCGCTGGAAGCTGGGAGGCAGACACTGCAGTGAGCCGAGATCACACCACTGCACTCCAGCCAGGGCGACACAGTGAGACTCCGTCTCAAAAAAAAAGAAAAGAAAAGAAAACAAAAAAAAAAAAAAAGAAGAAAAGAAAAAAGTCTGCAAAGGCAAACCAGGCCATTGACAATCAGTGGTTTAAACTGGCAACAGGTCATGAGTAATTATATCATGCATTCAAACCTATATTAAACTAATTAAAAGAATATCACTTAGAAACAAAGTCTTTTTTATTTATCATATGTTTTACAATAGTATTGTTTCTAGTTGATAAAAAGGTTATATCAGTCAAGGCAAAAAAACAGATAGACTAAGCATTTTAAGTATAAAGAGATTTAAAACAGAATCTCAGTTTTTAACTGAGCCTTCTAGAATGACACTGAAATGAAGTGACTGACCGGAGCTTTATTAGGAGTTACTATATAACTGCTGAGGTGACCACTGAAGAAAACAAAACTGAAATACGGAAAGCAATACTGTTGTTGCTGCTGCAACTGTGCAGGTAACCCAGGAAAAACTAGAACATATACAATGTAAGCCTTAAGTTAGGAATTAGGATGTCAGATCAAGCAGCTACCAATGTTTTGTGGCTTGTACTTGGTTTTCCTTTTGACACTCTGCAGAAGCTGGTGTAATGACAGTGAAAGCCAGTGTAAGAGAAACTTCGTATTTCCACAACCTAACTTCTCAGCAGAAAATAGCTCATAGAAAAATAGACTCCACATCACTTCTCTTTTTCAAATCTTGAAACCTGGTTGATTGCTGAAAACAATTTACATCAGAACTATTGCTCGAGGGGAGTTTGAGAAATGTTTGTTTTAGTGTTTTTACCTCCGTAGTTAGAATCTGGATGAAGTAGGTAAGACTGAGTGAGATATGTTAGCTGATATCTCCTATAGGTGCTGAGTTAGAAGAAATCCTTGGAGAAGGTGAAGCTTTGAGTGAACAATGATTCAGACTATGCTCAAAAATCCAGTTGAAATATGTTTGTTTTGATCAAATTGTTAGTCCAATTTTACTGACCTTTATTTAATGCCTGGGCACTAATGTGGTTGTTAACTGGAAAATGAATGCACTATAGCTATCGATCTGCTGAGAATCAAGTGCAATATGTTATCCTGAAATGAACATCAGTTTGTAGTGTTGTCAGGATGCCTATGTGGGCTTGGGCTTCACTGTTGTTGCTGAAGTCCTTGGGGTGTATATGTTTGTGGGTGTGTGCGCTCATGGGTGAATACACACGTATATTTTCCTCTTCTAATTGTTTTCCTTCCTTAAAAAATCTCCCATTTGTAATTCTACCTCTTCTAAGATTTTTACCTTTTCTCTTTAACAAATACAAAGTGTATTGTTACAGAAAAAGAATTAAACTTTTAATTAGAAAATACAGTTTTAAATCCTGCTGCACCAATTAATAGTAATGGGGGAGTGGTCAAGAAAATTTAAGTTCACCGTGGCTCAGTTTCCTCGTTTGTAAAACATAACACTAGGCTGTGTTTCTGCAGTCTTAAAAGACAGCAGCTATCAGTGATCTCTAAAATTATTAACCGACTTTACAGAATATCAGCCTTCACAGGCATCAGTTACTCTAAGGCCAAATGCTTGTGGATGGAGGACAGTACTCAAATTATAATCAAGATTTTTACATGAGGAGACTTGGATGAGTAGGATAAATGTTAAGGATAATTTCTCATACTATAACACAGCAAACAGTCTATATGGACAGAACTGCCCATACTAAACAAGATTTGACTGAAAGGACTGGAGTGACCACATACTAAACCACTACAAAAAGAGACAGAGAAAAAACATGAAGAAAAGTTGAAAAAAGGAAAAAGGAAAGAAAATGATAAAGAACTATGTTGGAGGGGCAAAGATTGGAGAATAAATCTTCAACTTCTTTTAGTTGCTTTGTGCTATAGAAGGTCCTAATATATATTTTTAAAAATTCAATTAAACAAGGGCTTGACATTTAATAAAATAAAAGAATAAAAGAAAAAAGGAATTTTGTTTAATCAGGCTATATATGTACATGCATATTATACAGTTTGAATTATGTATATAAAAATTGATTAGACTGATATTTCATTAATTAGATTAAATTGATACAGAAGTTGATTGGGCATATGTCACAAAACTCCATTGGTTGATTTTCAAATGTAGACTTCAATACTATAAAAGTAATAAAATTATTAATAACTCATTAATTTAATACTTTTTAAATGGTTATTCATTTTAAAAGGCTAGACATTTTATCACAATATAATTGTCAGTAGAAATGAGAGCATGGACAGGCTCTGGAGCCAGATCACCTGTGTTGTAAACAAATTTTCATCATTTTAGCCTTATTACTTTTGTTGTATTTATTTAGTTCTGAAGTCCTACTGTAAGACTTTTGTGATTATAATTAAATATGATGTTTGCATTGTTGTGATTAATAATTTTACATGTTAATTTAGGAAATATACTTTTTTCAAAACCATGTACAACTAATTCAAGTATTAATTTAAAAATCATTGTTAGGTTTTTAATTATTTAAGAAATATCTGCATTGCTATGTACAATCTATCCTAAAAGTGTCAGTCATGTGTCATACGTGTGAATAAACCCTGGGGACTTATTATTAAGGAAGAAAACATATCACGGGAAGGTAATGTGTCATATGAATAGTAGGTTTTTACATTGTGTAATTCCTAAATTCTTGAAGCCATGACTTATATGATTGACAGTACCTGACAAATGGAACTTTTAGCAATCATAAATGATACCTTATGAGAAATTTTCCATCTCACAGTGAGATACTTTCCTGGCAGGTGACCAAGTGTAAGTTAGAGATATAAATTCAGATTTAATTCAATAAATACATATTTTACTGATTCTTTCTTATCACAGCCTCTTAATTATCAGTGTCAACATGTGAGGAATAAACTTAACACAGAAGTAATCCAAAAGTAGATATTAGAGCAGAGAGGAAAAATTCCAAAACTTACTAAGGATGACTGTGCATCATGGCTTCCTTCCTCACATCTTTGTTGAATTCTTTCTGTCCTAGAATACTGACTAAAAATAATACCTCATTTCCATGGGCCCGAACTTGTATCAAAAATAGTAAGCACTGTTTACATGCCAGAGCAATCATGGACCTTCTCTGAAATGAAAAGATAATGAAGTAGTAAGTCCTCTTATTTTCCTATGTCACTAACTTCTTTTACCAGTTCAAGGAGAACCACCTATACTAATAGAGAGTGGTCAGAACACAGATAAAATAAAAGCAAAGGGTATAGAAAGAGGAATCGTATGATCCTTGGAACAAATTTAGTCTTTCTTTCATTGTGGAGCCATGGAAATTCTCCTTTCACTTAAACGAATTTGAGTAGCATTTTTGTCACTAGCAACTTAAAGGGTCAAATTTAATAGTCCAGGAAGCAAACCTGAATCATTTTAAAGTTAATTTGAGATCAAATTTTAGGATAACATGGATGTAAACTGAAGAATGTTGAGGTTCTTAAATTTGGAAAGTTTTATTTCTGAAAAGGGTTTCAGACTGCAGTGACCATTCTGACAGGCTGGGAGGCATAGCTTCTGGCCAGAAGCTAGAAAGAGCCATTTTGAGAGTGGGAATGTTACAGTAGGTCACTAGCCAAGCATGAGCAGGGCAGGAGAGGAATATCAGGTGACCAGCAGAAATATCAGGTGACTATCAAGTGATGGTCAGGCAGCTGTCACACTAAAATAATAACTGGTCAGAGTCAGGGCCAGGAAGAGGCAATATCAGAATAGATAAAAGCCTTGAAATTGGTATTTAACAGTTTCCAATAAAATCTCAGGAATTGGATGAATGGGCTCAAGTGTGATAAAATGGTGGGGTATAACCTTCTGGGAGCATTCCACCAAAGGGAAGAATACCTCAGGCAAGCATATGTACAACTACAGTAAATACACCATGCATTCTCACCTCCCAAGTGTTAGCACACCACTGAGCATGCAGGCAGCCCACTCTAAGGGAAGCATCATGGTAAAAGCAATGTAAGACCCCAGAAGTATGCCAACATATAAAACCCCAAGTCAAAATGCCAAACACCACAGTTGACCTCCAAGATACCTGCCTGGGTCTCTTCCAAGTGTATTTCCTTTCTTTCCTGCTCTAAAACTTTTTAATAAACTTCCACTCCTACCCTAAAACTTGCCTCAGTCCCTTTTTTTTTTTTTTTTTTTTGCCTTATATGCCTCAGTCAAATTCTTTCTTCTGAGGAGGCAAGGATTAAAGTTACTGCAGACTTATACAAATTTACCACTAGTAACTTGAATATTTGCCACCCTTAACAGGAAGAATAAGTCAAGGATTTATACTTAATAAGGTGACATAATATAAAGATTCAATAAGCTATAGGAGGAGTCAGGAATATTTATGAAAGGAGAAACATGCACATGCACAATTGAGCTTCATGCCACTCCATGGGTCCAACATTCAAAAACTGGTGGTATTAGCATGATCTAGCGGTGGAATTTTTAGCCCTATAATGTCAAATAGTAAAGCAGAAGACTGAAAATCCCCACTGCACATCCTCTTGAGCCTGGCTAGATATGCTCCATGGTTGGTGGCTGTGGTTGGTGGTCTATTATCAGGAAGAAATGCTAGTCACTTATTGTATGGAAACCACAACAAGGAGGGCAAGCAGTCAGGAAGTTGATTGAAATCAGCCCTGCAGTCTTTTGAGAGGGCTGGTTTCTGTTTAGCTCTTTGGGAAGAAAACCTAATATTGGTTAGTGAGAGAGGAAGTATAATGAGGCATGACTGACTTCCCGCACCATTATGGCCACTAACTCATCTTCCAAGGTTGCTCTGGGATGGATGTTCCATTGATCGGGGAACTTAGAATTCCATTTTTCTTTCTCACAACAAAGCACCGAGCTTAGAGCAGGCTCTTATTTGGTTCTAATAACATTCACATGTGTAGCAGGGTGTGGCTTTCCTTCTTAAAATTCCACAGTCCCTTCTCCATTAAAGGAAAGTCCTCTGATTTTCTCATCTGCCTCTACTGGCTCAAATATTTCTGCAGAATCTTCATATGCTGTAATGTACAACACAACTTCTTCTGGCTTTAAATGCAGTGTGTTTACACTTGCCCACTTTTCAGATCAGTTTAAAACTTCTTTCTAATTATCTTTATTCATTATTAACCCACTACTGAAATATTACTTTTTTTCTGTCTTAGAGTTTGTGTATTAAAAGTGTCCAGTGGGTTTATTTGAATACTTCATCAAAGACATGTGAGTTCCAATTAAAAATCTTGTCCTTGTTTTCTTAGTTGGCTTATTTATTAGGAACATGCTTGAAGACAGCACCTTCTGGATTATGAAGCAATGGTAAGATACCAGCCTATCACTCATCAGTCACAGTGACCAAAGCAGTGACAAATGTTGAGCTAGGTCATTCTCACTACCAAAAGATTTATACGTATTTCAGAGTCACAAATGATTTGCAATAATGTTGAGAAAGTCTCAGAGTAATGGAAGAGAGACTTTTGAGTTGTTATTTTGTCTTACTCTAAAGAAGAAAATGCCCACTAAGGACATAAAATCTAAGTCATACTCACACTGCTATAGTCATATGTTAAACAGTGGCTTTATATTACTTTTTTATTAATAAAAATTTGTTGAGTGCATAAAATGTAAAATTATTATGCTAACATAATATTTTATTAGCATGAAAGTTTTCTGAAAAATGGTCATAAATACATGCTAAAGTATTTATGCTAATATAATATTTTACTAGCATAAATACATTCATTGTATATACTAATGTTT
Source organism: Mandrillus leucophaeus (assembly GCF_000951045.1). Taxonomy (NCBI): domain Eukaryota; kingdom Metazoa; phylum Chordata; class Mammalia; order Primates; family Cercopithecidae; genus Mandrillus; species Mandrillus leucophaeus. The sequence goes on from NW_012108075.1 coordinate 972,217, forward strand.
TATTAGCATAAATACATTAGTATGTATTTATGACAGTTTTTCAGGAAAAGTACTGTTACTGTCTTCATTTTATAGATAAGAAAACTGAAATGGGCAAAAGCTGGACACATTCCCCTTTAGAACTGGAACAAGATGAAGATGCCCACTCTCATCACTCCTATTCAACATGGTGCCTGAGAGCAATCAGGCAATAGAAAGAAATAAAAACTATCAAAATAGGAAGAAAGTCCAAAATATCTTTCTTCACAGATGATATGATTTTTATACCTAGAAAACCCATAGTTTCTGCCCAAAAGTTCCTAAATCTGATAAACAACTTCAACGAAGGTTAAGGATACAAAAATCAATGTACAAAAATCAGTGGTATTCCTAGGCACAAACAGCATCCAAGCTGAGACCCAAATCAAGAACATAATCCCATTCACAATAGGTGCGCGCGCGCGCGCACACACACACACACACACACACACACACACACACACACGTAGGAATATGGCTAACCAGGGAGGAGAAAGATCTCTACAACAACAATGACAAAACACTGCTGAAAGAAATCATAGAGGACAAAAACAAATGGAAAAGCCTTCCATGCTCGTGGATGGAAGAATCAGTATTGTTAAAATGGCCAAACTGTCCAAAGCAATGTAAAGATTCAATGCTCTTTATATCAAACTACCAATGACATTTTTCACATAACTAGAAAAAAGCGATTTTAAAATTCATATGGAACCAAAGAAGCCTGAATAGCCACTTGAATCCTAAGCAAAAAGAAGAAACCTACAGTAACCAAAACAGTCTAGTACTGTATAAAAACAGATACATAATACAATGGAACAGATTAAAGAATCCAGTAATAATGTCACACAGCTGCAGTCATCTGACCTTTGACAAAGTTGACAAGAAAGCAATGGGGAAAGGACTCCCTATTCAATAAATGGTGCTAGGATGACTGGCTAGTCAAATGCAGAAGACTGAAACTGGACCCCTTCCTTTTACCATATAAGAAATTTAATTCAAGTTAAATTAAACACTTAAATGTAAAACTTAAAGCTATTAAAACTCCAGACAAAAGCCTAGGAAATATCATTCTGGACATAGGCTCTTCCAAAGATTTCATGACAAAGATGCCATAAGCAATTGCAACAAAAACAAAAATAATTGACAAATGAGACTTACTTAAATGAAAGAATTGCTGCACAGCAAAAGGAATTATCAACAGATTAAACAGACAACCAAAGGAGTAGGAGAAAATACTTGCAAAATATGCATCTCACAAAGATCTAATATCTAGAATTGACAAGGAACGTAAGTCAGCAAGCAAATAATGATAATAATAACCCCATGATAAAATTGAGCAAAGGACAGAGGCACTTTTCAAAAGAAAACATACATGTGGCAGAGAAGCATATGAAAAAATGCTCAATATCACTAATCATTAGAGAAATGCAAATCAAAATCATAAAGAGATACCCTCTCACAGTAGCCAGAATGGCCTGCCTTCCTTCTTTCCTTCCTTCCTTCCTTCCTTCCTTCCTTCCTTCCTTCCTTCCTTCCTTCCTTCCTCTCTTTCTCTCTTTCTCCCTTTCTTTCTTCTTTCTTTCTCTTTCCTTCTTTCTTTCTTTTACTTTCTCTCTTTCTTTTTTCTTATTTCTTTCTCTCTTTCTCTCTTTCTCTCTCTCTCCCTTCCTTCCTTCTTTCTCATTCTCTCTCTCTCTCCTGCAGTTATCCAAAATAGATATCTTTCCACCATCACATTGCCTTTCCATCTATATGAAAATCAATTTACATGTTTGTTTTAGTTTCTCTATTTTATTCCATTTAGTCCATTTATGTTTCTCTATTTTATTCCACTAATCTCTATGTCTATCCCTTCACCAATATTTCATGCCTGATTACTTTAACTTTATAATAATTTTTGGAAATTGGGGAAATTAATTCCTCCCATTTTACTCTTCCTCTTCAAAATTGTTTTTGCCACTCTATTTCCTTTGCCTTTCTACATAAATTTTAGCAAAAGCTTGACTATATTAAAACAAAATAGGTTTTAAAAAGTCTACAAAATAAATATTTTGGCCTTTTTACTAGATATTATTATATACATAATGCCTAAAATTCTTGCCATGTTTTTAAAATAATTATGTTATTCCCATATATTAATTTGGGGTAAACTGAGTTTACTGTGCTGTCTTCCAATCCATGAACACAAAGTCTCTCTCTTTATGTAGATTTTAAAAATTTCTTTCACTAATATTTTGTGGTTTTCAGCAAACATTTCCTGTACATGTTTTGTCAAATTTTCACCTAAGTATTTCTCTCTTTTTTGGCAATTTAAAATAATATTTTATTTTTAATTTGGGGGTCCATGTGGTCATTGTTACAATTTAGAAATACAATTGATTTTTAAATGTTTACTTTATATCTTGTGACCTGGTCAACTTATTATTAGTTCTGGACATTGAGTTTGTTTTATTTTGTTTTTGTACATTCCTTGTGAACCTATGATGTAGCAAATCATTAAAAGTCTATTGGACTTGCAATATAAGTTGATTCACATTTTGAATAAGTATTGAGGCTTCTAGTCCAGGAATCCTCAAGGTAAACAGTTAGAAGTAAGTGAATATCACTTTTGCATTTAAGAATTTCAAAATTATTTTCAATCATACTCTTCACATTTTATTTTTCTTAGTATAGATAAACAGCATATCAAAAATTGTCTAGTGAGTCAGAACAAATATTTCATTTAATCACCTAGGTTACTTACTAACAGTATATAAATAAATATTTTGGCCTACTTTATGGATAACATTTTTAATTAATTCCAAAAACAATACAATCACATAGAATATTTTACAAACTTATGTCGTAAATATACTGATGACACAGAATTTGAATGTATATAGATATATACTTTAACATATTTTATGTTTACTTTTCTCTTACTTTCAACTATTGATAACTCAGAGGAAAAAAATATTTCCTGAGCATTCAAGTTCCTGACAATTTTATTTTCAAACTACTATTTTTTCTTGTCAGTAGTTTCATTATGTGTAATATAATTTTTTCTGTGAACAGGAAACAGGGAATTTTAAATAGTGGATTTAAACCAGTTAGGGATCAGTGTCTTCTAACTTTCCTACCTTTGTGTAGCAGCTTTGCAATTTATTCTTTTCTACAGTGGACCTCTACCAACCTCCCCTGGGTTTAGATGCTCATGTCCTCAGTGTTCTCTCGCATATATGATGTGAGTGTAGTGGGTAACTGTGGGTGTATTATTTCTTTGATCCTTCCTATAATCAATTATGCTTAAGTCCAGAGCCTAAATATTTCCAAAGGAATAGAATCATGAATGTCAGCACCTTCCATTATTTTTCATGAATGCTCTTCCTCATTCAGTTATAAATAACTTTGACTATTTAGTTTTCTGTAAGTTAGATATTTATTAAGGGAGACATTCTTAGGGGATGTACTAATGATGATACTTGATCCCAATTAGTGCATACATTTAGTGAGCCATTTACATGTAGCAAATTATGGTTTGGCTTTCTAATACATCCAAGAGTGATATAAGATTTGAATCCATATTCTTACAAAATTATCTCATACTGAGTTAGAGAACATCAAGGCAATGAAGGAATATTGCGCAAGAAAATATGTTATCCAAACACCAATAAACTATATACAGTATTTAAATAAAAGATACTTTAAATGAGAGAATGCATATATCAAACATTTCAACAATTTAAAGATTGCATCTTTTTGTTGATCGTATTGAATTATGAAAGGTTCAGTTCCTCATCTCCTACGAGGCTTAGAGCATTCGGCAAGAAGAGGGATGGCACTTCACCTCAGAAATACGTTTGGGCCATGGTAGCTGAAAATGCTCACCATCTGGAATGTATCACGTGGGTAGTATTTATGTTCTCCAGAGTAGAGAGACAGATGTCCACATTAACAAATACTTGCCATGCTGTCATGCTTGTTTCCTAAGTGCAGAAAACATGCTTTCTGTTCAAAGGGACTCACATATGAGTTTGTCCCTAGAATAATTTTCTTTACCTTCCAATTAAAAATAGATTAAATGAATTTCAGGACATTTTATACCAAGTTAAAGTTCATTTAAAAACTTTTGTGGCACACTGCCATAATTTTTCACTGTGTAACGAATAGTTTGAAACTTGAATTGATTATGTCTTCCTGTGTTCAATAAGTGAAACTCACTTCTCAGCAGCATTAAAAAAGAAAATCATTTGCAGATTTCTAATAATTTTTTTCTTATTCTATCTTCTTAGTCATTGGATAAAGTTTAATTTCACTTATATACAGTAGTTTTCTATTGTATATTTTATACATAGCAGAATATTACTTTGTGTGCCTTATGAATGCTTTGCTTCACATTAAAAATAATGAACTTTATTTTTATTCATTTAGGTGATAAGAGAGAAATAGGAAAAAAAAAACTTTCTGAAATGGAGATAGGTATTCTAGTTTTAGTCTTGTATCTGAATAATATTAGACCAAAAATTTTTATGAATTCACCTTTGTTTTCTTTGTAAAATGATTATATTCTACTGTATATTGTCATATCTCCAAAGGCATAATTTTATATACTTACATTTATGATTTATTAATGTTCAAAATATTAGTTTATTATTATTTCTTAAAAGAAAGTATTTCTATCATCTCATATTATATTTCCCAAATATATATTTAGAATTTTGGCCAGTCAAAATGTTTTCAAAATAGACATTTCTCTTTATGTGTCGGTGTTTATGTAGACTTTCAAATTGTACTCAGGAAAGTATTTAAATGTATGTATTAAAATATCACTTATAAATTCCTTGTATATAATATTTATGCAATAGTTTTAAAATTACAAATTTCAAAAACTAAAATAAATAAGGATGATGATATTAAGAATGAAACACATCAAAATATTCTGCCTTTGTCATCCATTTATAATTCTGAGTCAGTTTTTTCATCTTGCTGTGTGTATGCTAAGACTGCCAAGTTTATAAAATGAGGGACATAATTCTTCTCATGAGCAAATTAAAAATAAGTATTTGACTGGTGTGTTGACCATACTAAAATAATCGTATGAAGTTTCTTAGAATATTTTGCATCTTCATGTCAAAGATAGTCATGTTCATACATTTGTGAAATATGCATGTGCTCTGTCAATGGGTGCAATAGTTTATCAGTAACAGGGAGATATGCAAATAGTATAAGTCATGGTTCATTATCTTTAAAGAATTAAAATCTATTTGGAAAGACGAAAATGGGCAAAAAAAAAAAAACTTAAAAAATACTACAAACAACGTGTGTCAAATGTTATACATGCTGTTTTAAGAGTTCTCAGATAGGAAAGCAATGTAACAAAGGAGATTATTGTTTATGGACAGGTGTATTGTACAGGACTTCAGAGAATGATGCAGATTGATAAGAAAGAAATGAGAAATTCAGAAAAGAGGTATTCCTAGGTCTAGTAAATTTAAGGAAGTTTATAAATAGAAGTAATCAAAGAAATAAGCACTTTTAGCCCATGAAAATAAATCTAAATCATCAGCAATTTCAAGGCAAGTCATAAGTGTTGATTGAAAATTAAATTCTACTGTATGACAAAGTACAAAATGACACGTCACTGGTAAAGACTTTCGGTGGCATAGCTCCTAAACAGTCACCTGGAAGATTCCATAGGTGAAGAATTAACTGCACTGCAGATACTACTCAATGAAATTTAAAGTTAATGAAATAGAATCAAAAAATGCTATTTGACCATCGGTTGCTCCCTGTCTTTCCCACTCTTTCCCATTGCCATCCTCCAGAAGAAATTTTTTCTGTAGTTTTGGGTAAGTGTAAATTAAGCTTATTTAACTTGTATTAGAAAATCTTAGAGAAAGAAAAATAAATGCACAAGTTTGAAAACTACCTGTGCATAAAAATAAAATAAATGTGCTGAACTGCTTATCTTAGAATTCCTTCATGCAGTTTGCATATATATCTATATATGGTTTTACATTATTTTTCTATAGATATTTTTAGAAAAGAAAGGATTGAGAACTATTAGCTTTATTTTTCATATTGCTGGAAAAAATACAACCTATTCTTACTGATTCAACATTTTGAAGATATTGACTAGTGTCTGTAGTTGCATCACTCTACATAAATGAACACGTTGCTTGGCTACTGTTTCCAAAGATAAATTGTGTGGGGTTCAAGATATAAAGTGAACAAAATTATTTTAACTTAAGAACTAAGGACTAGAATATATTATTAAACAATCTGAAATAATAAAACACAAATTGTTTATATAAAGAAATATGTATGTATTAATGTACATATACACATTTGGAACCATGTTTGTCTATAAATTAAATTTGATGCTTTAAATCCTTAAAAACACAAGTAATTTCTATTAAATACGACTTTATTTTCTTAGGTATGGACAAGTAATTTAGTTCACAACAGATTGGGTCATGGAAAGAGGATTTTTGAAGGATATTCTGGTATCTGACAGAATCAGAATAAACACCACAGTCAATGTTGATGCAAAGGTCTAGAACCAGGAGCAGGGGATTTGTATGAGTGGGCTTGTCTCTGTTTTGCTCATCACCACATCCCCGGTTGGGCCTTTGTGCTTCTAAGGAGTAAATGAATTAGCACACTAGAAAACAGTGAGAAGCCAAAGCACCTTTCCTGCATGAAGCCCTTCTACTTTTCTCTGCATGCTTGTTTTGTTCTTTTTTTACTTTCTGTCTAGAAACGAATTCACTCCTATAGCATATGGTTAAATAGTTTAAAAATTGAGTGCCCCATTGTTTCTTACTTTGTGCTATAAGCAGGAGAAATACTTTAGCATTTATAGCTATTGGGCATGAAACAATAAGCAGTAGTGCAGATGCAAAAACTGGCAGAAATAGACAAATGTGAGACAGAATTGTGATCCAGTATTATTCACCTGGACTCTCTGATACTTGAGAAATTTTTAAAAAATATAGCCTAGAATTACTTTAAGGAACTGCAAAATTGGGTTTTGCAGAATAACGATTGTGAATTTAGGCCAGGAGTTGCAAACTTTTTTTAATAGCCGAATAGTAATTATTTGAAATTTTGTATGCCACATATAGTCTGTCATATATTTTTCTTTATTTTATTTTGCCATCTTTTCAAAATATGAAAACTTTTCTTAACTCTAGGGCAATACATAAACAAACTGCAGGTCCAATTGAGCCACAGTTTTCCTATCTATCCTTTAGGTAGTCTCAGGTCTTAAAGACTAAATTGAATCAAAGGCAGAAATGGAAAAAACTGAGATGCCTGTTTCACTCCTGGGCTTCAGAAACTCAACCTGACACTGGCTATGCTGGAAGATGTTTAATAATTTGCTTAAAAAAAAAACTATTTAGCAATATTTGTTAATAGATCTGGCATCAAAAATCCAATGACATACTGGAGACAAATCCAACCAGCTCAGCAGATGAAACTGTTAAATTTTCAGTAGTTTTACAAAGTTGATACTACTATGGTGGGAATACTTATCCCACAGCATTGATACATGCTATAAATCAGGTCATTTTTCTTTTGGAGAACTGGTTGTTAAACATTTACCAGCATGCCACTAAAATAGTCTCACCATGGATGACTTCAGACTAACAACTCAAGATCATTGGATGTGGAGTTGGGAAGCAGTGCACAGAAGCATGTCATTATATAGCATTGTTAAAAAAAAATAAATAAATTTAGACAAAGTAAATTTCACTAGTTTGAGCAAGGAAAGATTCAGAAATTATTGTTAGATACAGTTAGGTTCCCTCTTCAAACAGTTTATCCAGCTTCCCATTCTCTATCCTATAATTCCAAATACCCCCTTGCCTTCGCTTCACCCCAACTTGTCTGAATATGCCTAGGCATGTCTGAACTTGCCACAACTCCTGTCCACATTCTTCCTACCAAGAAGAAAGAGAAAAATAGAGAGGAGGATTTTCCTGAGAAATAATTGGAAGGGTGGAGTTGGGAAGGGACATGGAAGGAGTGATATGGGAGTTGGAATATTTTTTACTTGTGTAGATTGAGAAAACAATCAGCAATTTCAGAATTTAAATGCAAATATAACTTCATTACTATTACAAGCTGTGTAGGCCTTTAAACATTTGGATTCTATCTGAAGGATAACCTACATTTTAGAGAGCAATTTCCCTTACATAGTTTTGATTCTTATTTCCTAATTGAAAATACAGTTCAGAAATGTTAAGTGACTTGTGCATGCCAACAAAGTTGTATCTTATAGGAAAAAAACAGCTTTCTGCCAACTTGCTTTTAACTAGTCTCCTTTGAAATTTAATTTGAGGTATGACAAATTTAAACTGATGTTATTGAAGTCTCTCAAGGCGATTTCAGCATCTTGCTTTTGATTTTTTTCTCCTTGTATCCCAAGTCAATCCTTGAAGCAAAGTTCCTTAATGAAACTGGATGCAATCTGAAGAAAGATGAATACAATAGAGCTGCTCAGAAAGTAAAGATGTTTCTGCAGGCACCATGCTGAATGCATGCAGATTATTGCCACTGTCTGATTCCATGTGATAAGGAGAAAAGCTATAGCAGTGACCTGTAGCAAGTAGCTGAAATGGTGGCATCTAATGACTCCTACTGCCTGATATTTTTTCCTATTAACATCAGGTACAAATATCTATCAGATTTAAAGTGACTGAAGGCAGTATCTTCTGGAAAATTGAATATTGGACAGTGGCTGAGACATAGAAACAGACATTAGAGATATAATGAATCAACTTTATCAGGTATGTATGATACTATGATATATATTTTTTAAAAACACAACCAACAAAACAAACAAACAAATAAAAAGCTACAGTAAAATGGATTCACCATCTTTTAATAGCGAATTTTAGCATTTAGCATATTCTGTTGTCTGCTCTGTTCAGGCCCAATAAAAACAGTGAAAACATTTGCTGGTTTAATATGTATTCTTCCATTGGAAATCTATTATTACCTGTCAAGCATGGCATTATTTGTAAATAATTTTGTGTATTATAATGGTGGCAAGTCTAACCAGAATTTCATTAAAGCTCAAAAAACTCCTGAACCTAGGTTTAATTTTTTTTCTCATTGTGATAAAATATCAGTTGTATCTATGTTTTTTTTAACATGCTTTGGCAAATTTTTTCTTCAGTCTTATTCCTAAATATGTAATACATATTCATGTCTAATCACACATTGTGTTTTATTAAAATATTATATGATGTTGCAATATCTTTATCATTTTTTAAAATTACTGTCCAAGTTTTTAGATAATTGAATTATTTGTTACATTTGTTTTGTTTAAATATATTCTGAAAATGTAAGAATTGTAGAGAAAACAAAGAATAGCTGATACTTAAAGAAATTAACCTGCAGCATTTTTAGGTGCTTGTGAAAGGATAAAGAATTCAAAACATTTAGTTCGTATAAAGAATTTTTCCATAGACTCCCAGAAAATTAGATCAACCATTATATTTTAGTCTCTGTACAGTGATATTATTTTGAAAATAATGACAGCTTTAAGTAAAATTAGTTCAAATATGGATAAAATTTTTGTTTAGCCAATGTGCGAAGTGAACAGAAAGTTCCAATATGTTGAAATCTCATGCATTTAAATCTCTTATACACAATAGGTCAAATAGGGTAGAAAGTAGGTATTTGTAAACATACAAGTCATGTTTAATTTAATTGTGGGGGCTGTGTAAATCTCACAGGCAATCCTATTATTCAAGGAATACATCTTATGTAATAATACAGATTAACTCTGAAAAATTGGGCATTGTGCAGAAACTGGGGGTAGGAAACTAATAGTAGAGATATAATAAAGAAAATGTGTTAGATATGAATGAAAGTATGGTTTATTTGGAGAGGTATGTTTGTCTTTTAAATTAAAGAGAGCTTTAGTTATTTTGACCTAATTTTCCTCAGAAAGAACAAATATTTAAACTAAGTATGCTCAAAGTCAAATTTATGAGGTTAAAATCTCTTTAGCCTTTAGAAATGCTTTTATTTGAAGGCCTTTATTCTTTTTTGTGTACAGGTTTCTAGATAATTCACAGATCATAAAAATAGGTACTTTAACCAATTCAAAAAAACCCCAAAGATATCCAAACTAAATGTATTGTTTCCAATGTTCTTTAAAATATTTATCCTAATGAAAGTTAGATGTCATAAAGACATTCTTAATTTGGTGTTTCCAAAAGACAGAGGACAGATTTATTTTAGAAACAAAGACCCAGCTATAATAAAGTATATAGAGCACATAGAGCATTACATATGCTTATAAAACTATGATGTTGGTTGTACCTAATTTTAATTATATAAATAGGTTTCCTAATACAAATAATTTACAAAATAATGTATTACCTTTTTTTTGTAAAGAGATAACTGCAAAACTAGATTTGTGTAATAAAGTTTTATTTTTAATTGAATCCTCAATTTCTAATAAATTATTGCTATTATAAATGCTAAGCGATTTTATGAAATTTTAATTAGTCTAAAATGCTGTCAGATAAATAGGTCAATCAATTTTTTTTCATGTTAGTGAACATTAATAAAGTAGTTTTGTAAAGGACCTTTTATTAGGAAGCTTTCTCTTCCTAATAAATAGAGAGAGGAGAGTAATATTTTTCCTCTTTTATGATTCTCAAAACTAGCAATTCTTATAAAACAAAGGTTTTCTATAATAATTTTATATCTTCTAATAGCCTTTGTAATTCTGAACTGTGTGGTAAATGCTTCTGTACTATGGTTGTATTAAACCCTTCTATTCTGTACATAGGAAGTAGTGACTGGTGGAAGAGGCATGTCCAGCACTGAATCTAGTGATATGGTACATATGAATAAAAGTATCAAAGCAAGGTCATTGTTAAAGAGATAAATCTGAACAGATGAGAATAGGAATACATTTTTTAAAGATCAGTGTATTGCCTGTCAGGTTTATGTTAGTCAGTGATATTGACTGATAAAGATCAGGGAAGTCAAGAAAGGTGTGTGGGAGGAATTGTAATTAAAGGTGATCTCCAAAAGACAGGAGAAATTTGTAAAGGAGGAGAAGAGTGGGAGGACTTTCCATGTGTGAGATTAGGAACTAATTAATAAACAATTGTCCAATGGACTGCATATGAGGTGAAAAGGTGACTACGTTGAGTAATGAGGAGTTTTATTACAGCAATGAAGTGTGTGAACTGATAACTTGTTTGGAGCCTGGAATTCAAATAGAGTTAAGATTTAAAGGCTTTATTCATTGAAGAATCACGTAGGCCACTTGAAACACAAAATTATAGAAGTTTATGATAGTTAAGGATTTTAGAGTGAATTAACAACTCCTGAGCTCATGTTCTAAAACACTTCTCTGGGCTAATTTCACATACACAGATTTTTGTATGAACCATTTGGGAATATTAAAGGAAATATAAATCTGTCATCTTTCTAGGTTCAGTGTCCATGCCTGTAAAATGAAGGAGTTTGCTAAAATGCACTCTAAAATCCTTAACCTCTTAGATGTTTAAGGTTTACAATCATTTTGGAAAGTTTAGAGCTGTTATTTATTTGACTGTTTTTCCTGCTTGCTTCTCTCTGTTTTCTATCCTGATATCCTTTTTTAGATATGCTGGTGTGTTTGATTATATCTGTCCTATATTCTCCTGAGGGTTTGTTTGTTTTTCTTCATTATTTTTGTTCTGTTCTTCAGAATGAATCGTAAGTTTTAATTTATTTTCAACTTCACTGAATTTATCTTCTGCCAGTTTAAATCTACTGTTAATTCCTCCAGTGAAACATTTATTTTGATTATTTTATTTTCCACTCTTGAATTTCCATTTAATTCATATTTTATTTAGTAAAAGATTGTCATCATACCTTCCTTTACTTATTTAAGAATGGTTTTATTTATTTAGTCCTTTGATTATATTTTTAATAGATACTTTGCAGGCTTTGTCTGATCAGTCCACCACCTGGACCCCTTCATAAGCAGTTTCGGTTACCTTTTTTTTCCTATATGTGTGTTACACTTTCCTCTGTCTTTGCAGGTCTTGTTTTCATTGTTAAAAATTGAACATTTTAGGGAATATATTACAACAACTCTGGATGTGGATTTTCCCTCATAAATTGTTGTTGTCACTATCTTAGTAAAGTATTTTCTCCTGAAGTCTATGGTGTCTGCAAGAGATTGCTGCCTTAGAAAATGCACTCAAGAATAGCACTGGTTTAGCAGGACTCTCTTGGATTGTCCCTTGATATAATATTTCTATTAAGCCATCTATCTTTACTGGTATCACACCAAACTCTTAGCCTCTACTAATTGCTGGCTGATTGGTATTTTGTTTTCTACAATGACCTAGGGCACAAATTAATCCAGGGTCTCATGTAATTAAATTGTATCCTCCTTGCAGGGGTGGTCTTGAGGTAAGTCTTTAAAGTTTATTCTGACTCCAAGGGAATTCGTCTTAGGTATCTTTTCTCTAGTTCACTCTGGTAGAATAAGTGGCCTAGTGTGGTATCTTATTGCCTTAATTTAGATACTAACTTTCTTTTAATTGCTTACTACCAACACCTCCATTGTTACTGAGAATGCCTTAAGTTTTAACTTCCCCATACTATGTTCAAAATAAAACCAGGCAGCTTGGGCGAAGCTTCAGAGGTCTCTGTTTTTATGGCCAGCCTCTGTCTCTAAGAAAACCTCTGAATCAGTGCTCTGGAACTGGCAGTGGAAAGAATTATTTCTCTAAGAGTGATGGTGCTGTTTTATGAGCGGGACATGCACCGGCTGGGAGAGATTCCCTCTGGTCTTGTCTAGCCTCACTGTCATAAAACCTCTACCCTAGGAGTGTGCTGGTGCAAGAGCAATTAGGGCCCCTGTGCTCTCAACCTGCTTTTCCTGGGATGGAGCTTCTGCTCTAGCAGTGAGGATGAACAGGGAAAGAGAGCTCCAGACATCTCAGACATTCTTGCTAAAATCCAATTTCTGCCACATGGACCTTAGTGAAATGAGAAATTCTGGTCCCGTCTCAACTAGGGAGATGTCATAGACTGAAAATTGGGGAAAAATAGATGTCCTGTTTTTTTCTCTGTATCCACCCAGAGTAGAACTTTCATTATTCTGAGCTGCGGTTTTGGGTAGCAAGTGGGTCTTTGTTCAAGCATCACAGACTTGCTCTTACTTATATTTAGTAGATTAGCTTGAATGTTTTCTTCATTTGCCGTGTGCCATTAGGACAGTTTTTAGGGCTTTTATTAAATTTTTTTTTTTTTTTTTTTTTTACTAATTCTGTTTGTTTTGCTGGGGAGTAGGAACAGAGTACTTAATGTCACCAATCCAGAAGTCATTTCACATTTTTCTACTTTTAAAAAATCAAATATATGTATTTTATAGATGTATTAAGCTTATAGATATAACTTCTCAAGTCCTTTACATATGTTCAAAGTTAAAACCTAAATGAATTTATAAAAATATGTTATTTTATTTCAAAGCTTGACTGGGCATTTGATAACAGAATATGAGCAAAATGTAAAGTAGATAAGAAAGTTCTAGGAAATGCAATAAAGAAAGTAATAGGTTCAACTATTGCTGTAGATATAAAAACTTTATGCTATCTCTCCTGCAAAAATATGTTCAATGTGGTCAACATGGAACAACTTCTACTTTGCCAATTCGTATAAAATGTAATATGAAGAAATTCAGGAATACCCAAGTGATAAATTTTCAAAGAATGTTAGATCCACATTTCTATATTTCAGTTTTTTATGTTTTTTATATTATGTATTTTCCACACTTAATTCTCCAGAAGCAGCACTCAATATTGTTAAAAAAAAAAAAATGGTAAGTAAAGTTTGATCATCTGGGGCTAGCTCAGAGTTAGTATGATTATCTGAAATGATACTAATCCTATTGTTCTGCAAGTGATTGTCTAGATGCATAATGGTTTAAATCAAATCAAAGTTTTTATCTGAAAAATAATTAAATGAATATCTGCATATGAACAAGCTAGGAAAATGTGGTAATTAGGTGTTACATTTAAAGAAGAATTTGCCTAAATTTTAGAAGGCTTTCTTCATTCTCAAAATTGTTTTATACCTATGAGACATTGGTTAAAAGGATATGTTGAGAATTGCCATAGAAGGCTACACTGGATTTTATTGTTTTGATAAATATTTTATTCTGCTTATTGATTCTTGTTTCTATATTCCAATTTTTAATAATATTTGCCTTGTAAAAATTTAATGTTCTCATTTTCTCTGACCTTCCAAATTAACCTTGTTCATATCACTGCAGTTTGTATCCTGAATGCTCTATTATATTCAGTTTGGACTATATTATTTTCTTTTTTAAAGAAGGCCATTTTTTTTCAACTTCTCATAACTCCTTGAATAGCCTAGATTGCATCAGCCAACCAATTTATATATTCTGTATATTACTTCTGGGTCTCTCATTATTGATTAAAAATAGTGAAGTACTTTGTTCATGGGAAACATGTGAGGGTTGTGTTCTTCTATTTTTTAAATCTTCTTTCTCAAGAGAATATCATTATTTGTAAAATATGTCTGTCTAGAAAACTATTCTACTCTCTATGAAATGCTCTGTATGTGACCTGTGATATAATACAATAAGCTTATTTTAGCAAATTGGTTCTGCAACCAACACATAAATAGGATATTTTTAAACACTTTAAATTGATATTCTAATCTCAAATAGGCATGGATGTTTTCTTTCAAAGTGCTTTGCAAAAAATTAATAATTACATTTATAAATGCATGAATACCTATTATATAATAAATTTTGATTTAAAATAAATGTACACTTTAGGGTAAACATTTATTGAGTGCTTAATATATGTCAAACACAGTACAAAACATTTTAGGTTGTTTACTAACTAATTTTCAGAGAAACTTTTTAAGGTGATATGATTTGGCTGTGTCCCCACCCAAATCTCATCTTGAATTGTAACTTCCACAATTCCCACGTGTTCTGGGAGGAACGAGTAGGAAGTGATTGGATTATGGGGCGGGTCTTCCCTGTGCTGTTCTTGAGATGGTGAATGAGTCTTGTGAGATCTGATGGTTTTAAAAATGGGAGTTTCCCTGCATAAGCTCTCTCTTTGCCCGCTACCATACACATAAGGTGGGACTTGCTCCTACTTGCCTTCCACAATCATTGTGAGGCTTCCTCAGCCATGTGGAACTGTATGTTCATTAAATCTCTTTTTATTCCCAGTCTCGAGTATGACTTTATCAGCAGTGTGAAAATGAATACAGTAAATTGGTACCAGTTGAGTGGGGCATTGCTGAAAAGACACCTGAAAATGTGGAAGCGACTTTGGAACTGGGTAACAGGCAGAGGTTGGAACTGTTTGGAGGGCTCTAGAAGAAGACAAGAAAATGTGGGAAAGTTTGTAACTTTCTGTAGACTTGTTGAATATCTTTGACAAAAATGCTGATAGTGATATGAACAAAAAGGTCCAGGGTGAGATGGTGTCAGATGGAGATGAGGAACTTGTTGGGAACTAAAGCAAAGGTGACTCTCATTATGCTTTAGCAAAGTTAGACTGGCAGCATTTTGCCTCTGCCCTAGAGATCTGTGAAACTTTGAATTTGAGAGAGATGATTTAAGGTATTTGGCAGGAGAAGTTTCTAAGCAGTAAAGCATTCAAGAGGTGACTTGGGTGTTATTAAAGGCATTCAGTTTTATAAGCTAAGCAGAGCATAAATGTTTGGAAAATATGCAGCCTGACAATGCCATAGAAAAGAAAAATCAATTTCCTGAGGAGAAATTCGAGCACGCTGCAGAAATTTCCATAAGTAATGAGGAGACGAATGTTACTCCTCAAGACAATGGGGAAAATGTCTCCAGAGCATATCAGAGATCTTCATAGCAGCCTCCCATCACAGCATCAGAGGCCCAGGAGGAAAAAGTGGTTTCACAGGCTGGGCCTGGGGACCCCATACAGCGTGCAACCTGGAGACTTTGCGCCCTGAGTATCAGCCACTCCTGCTGTGGCTGAAAGAGGCTAATGTAGAGTTTGGACTGTGGCTTCAGAGGATACAAGCCTTAAGCCTTGGCAGCTTCCATGTGGTGTTGAGCCTATGAGTGCACAAAAATAAAAAACTGAGGTCTGGAAACCTTTGCCTAGATTTCAGAGGATGTATGGAAATGTCTGGATGTCCAGGCAGAAGCTTGTTGCAGGGGCAGGATTCTCATGGAGAACCTCTTCTAGGGCAGCGTGGAAGGGAAATGTGGGGTTGGAGCCCCCACACAGAATCCCTTCTGGGGTACCACCTAGTGGAGTTGTGAGAAAAGGGCCACTGTCCTCCAGACCCCAGAATGGTATACTGAAAGTTTCACTATACACCTAGAAAAGCCACAGACACTCAGTGCCAGCCCGTGAAAGCAGCCAGGAGGGAAGATGTACCCTGCAAAGCCCACAGACGTGGTGCTGCTGAAGACCATGGCAACCTACCTCTTGCATCAGTGTGACCTGGATGTGAGACATGGATTTAAAGGAGATCATTTTAGATCTTTGAGATTTGAGTGCCCCGCTGGATTTTGGACTTATATGGGACCTGTAACACCTTTGTTTTCACCCATTTCTCCCATTTTGAACAGGTATGTTTACCCAATGCCTTTACTCCTAATGTATCTAGGAAGTAACTAACTTGCTTTTGATATTACAGGCTTATAGGTGGAAGGAACTTGTCTTATCTCGACACATGGACTGTGGACATTTGAGTTAATGCTGAAATCAGTTAAGACTTTGGGGGACCATTGGGAAGGCATGATTAATTTTAAAATGTGAGGATGTGAGATTTGTGAGGGCCCAGGATCGGAATGATATGGTTTGGCTGAGTCTCCACCCAAATCTCATCTTGAATTGTTACTCCCACAATTCCCATGTGTTGTGGGAGGAACCGGTGGGAGGTGATTAAATCATGCGGTGGGTCTTCCCTGTGCTCTTCTTGAGATAGTGAATGAGTCTCACAAGATCTGATGGTTTTAAAAAAGGGAGTTTCCCTGCACAAGCTCTCTTTTTGCATACTACCATCCACGTAAGATGTGACTTGCTCCTCTTTGCCTTCTTCCATGATTTCGAGGCCTCCCCAGCCATGTGGAACTGTAAGTCCGTTTAAACATCTTTCTTTAGTAAATTGCTCAGTCTCAGGTATGTCTTTATCAGCAGTGCAAAAACAGACTAATATGTAAGGTATTACATTTGAAACAAATAATTTGAAGTACAAAGGTATGTAAATTGCTCAAGTTCATGAAATTAGCAAGGTGAGAATTTATTCCAACATGATTTCAATTTCAATATGTTGACAACTGCCTTACGTTTTGACATAATTTAGCAAAAATTCTAAACAATTATCAATAAAGCCTTTATTGGCAAACAAATTTTTCATTGCAAAGTGTACATTTAAAACTCAAATATTTAACAATTTTTGTAGAAACCTCTTGCTATAGTTTGGATGATTAACCTCTCAACCTATGTTGAAATTTGATCCTCACCCTTGGAGGTGGGGCCTAGTGGGAGGTGTTGGAGTTACGGGAGTAGATCCCTTATGAATGACATGGGGCTATTCTCCAGGTAGAGTGTGAATTCTTGCTTTGTTAGTTCCCATGACAGTTGGCTGTTAAAAAGTGCCTGGCCCCGTCCAACCCTCTCTCTTGCTTCCTCTATCCCCATGTGATCTCTGCATATGCTGGTTCCACTTTGCCTACCGCAATGAGTGAAAGCAGCCTAAGCCCTCACTGGAAGGAGATGCTGTCACCATGTTTATTGTACAGCATGCAGAAACTTCAGGAGGGATATTCAAGAAAATATGAGAGTACCACAAATTTATAGCAGGAATAATAATTCAAGGAAAAGCCTCCAAACTGCTGAAGTTCACTTTTAATATGTTGAAAAAGATTTCTTGCCTCTTGTAGATGAAAACTCTTTCCATGGGATAGGCAGCTCAAATAAATATGTGTGTGTGTGTGTGTGTGTGTGTATGGTGAGTACACTTAAGATCTACCTCTTATCAAATTTCAGGTAAAAAATAAGAATATTATTAACTGTTTGCATTGTGCCATACATTAGATACCCAGAACTTACTCATCTTATAACTGAAACTGTACCTTTTCCAACCTCTCCACATTTTCCTATGACACAACCTCTGGCAACCACTGTTCTACTTTGCTTCTATTAGTACAACTATTTTCTATTACACGTATGAATGAGATCATACAGTATGTCTGTTTCTAGATTATTCCACTTATCAAAACAACATTTATCAGGTTTTCCTATGTTTTCACAAATGACAGGATTTATTTTTATGGTTAAATAGTATTGAATTGTGTATATGTGTTTACATATACATATATACACATACACATGCAAACACACACACATGTGTGTATATACATATAAATACACACACACACACACATATATATATATGAACATATTCTTTATCCATTAATCCACTGGCAAACATTTAGATTGTTCCTATACCTTGGCTACTATTAATAATGCTGCAGTGAAAATGGGGGTGCAGATATCTCTTTGAGATACTGATTTCAAGTCGTTTGGATATATACCATAAGTGGGATTGCTAGATTGTATTTCAGTTTTTATATTTAGTTTTTTGAGAAAATTCCATATTGTTTTCCACAAATTCTCTACTAATTTGCATTTCCATCAATAGTGTGCAAGGATACCCTTTTCTCCACATACTTACCAACACTAATTATCTCTTGTCTTTTAACAATAGGCATCCTAACATGTGTGAGGTGATATCCCATTGTAATTTTGGTTTACATTTTTATGATGATTAATGATGCTGAGCACCTTGTCATATACCTGTTGGCCACTTACGTGCCTTTTTTGGAAAATTGTTTATTTGCATTCCTTGACCATTTGATATTCAGCTTTATGAGTTCTTCATATATTATGGATATTAACTCCTTATCAGATATGACTTGCAAATATTTTCTCCTATTCTCTAGTTTGTTTTTTTATTCCATTGTTTAAAAGTATAATTATTTCTAATTTTAGTATATTATGAAGTAACTTAAGATTATACTTATGCGACTATAATTGATTTAAATATATCAAAATATATTTATAATTTTAAGTAGATATACCTGTGAAAAATGACATTTGTATTTCATTCATATAAAAAAGGCCCAAAAAAGCCATATAACATAAATAAGGGTATTTAAGTGGAAACATTATCTCTGATTGTGTTTTATTTACAGAATATTCATTAATATTTATTATTCTTTAAAAATTAATATTATCTTCCCCTGCCTTTATGATAAACATTCAATGCTGCACAAACCTTAGGTGATTCAGCCTGGACACCGTGGCTTTTGTAGACACTTTGCAAAATAAACTTTTAACATTTCCTTATTAGTGCAGTGCAAACACACACATATACACACACACACATATCCATGAGATAACATATATATGTGTGTGTGTATATATACATATAGCATATTATATATATGTGTGTGTGTGTATGTATATATATTCAACAAGGTAGAAAGGGGATAGATAACTTTAATACTTTATAAAATACTTCTGATAGCTCTTTATATATCATGAAATTGCATGTTTTAATGTCTGTCTTGGAGAAAAAGAAAAACAAAACAAAGAAACACACAAACAAGTCCTTTGATTGTTTCAAATTATGGTAAAAGGGAGAGTTCTAAACAAATTTTACCTCACTTATTTATCTTTTCCCAAAAGGAAAATTAAAATAACCAGGGAAGCCATTTAACCATCCTGGCTGTTAGTGCTTACTAGGTCATACTTACGGAGTTTAACCCCGACCCACTCCTTCCAGAAGCTGTTCTCAAACTGGATATACAGAATGTTATGCCAACCATCAGTTCACTCTGCTCCATCTGTCCCTGATGAGAATCTCATTTCTCAGTGGCAAGTGTTCACACAGCCTCCATGTGTTCATTCTGCCTTTTTTATTATTATTATTATGTACCTATTTGTAGAAAAAAAAAATGAACAGCCCCCGTAGTAATAATCATGTACTACAACTGCTGTCAGTCACCTCCAAAACTGAAGCCCTTGCCAGTTACTTACAGCTACCACACATGCAAAGTTTATGTTTTCTCACAGTACTAAGTAACCTCTGATACCCTCAGAAAGCCAAAGAGATCAGGTAACTCAATGAGAACAGGAGTCACGCTTTAGATCTTAGTGAAACCTGCCCGTAACTGTAGAGGCTCCATAGGAAGCCAGAAGACCCTCACAAAGAGGGTGTGTCGTGC
>NW_012108075.1:993096-1001587 GCF_000951045.1 Mandrillus leucophaeus
GAGAGGACACTGTACAAAAAAGTAGGTGATAAGACAAATTAAAACAAAAAATTCTACAGAAAGTCTAACTATAGTTTAGTAAAAATAAAATATCTGAAGTTTATAGGGAATTGAATTCAGAAAGAAAAGGCTATTTGTTTTACTACTGTTGCATCAGTGATATTATCTTTGTATTTTAATCCATTTCATACTATATCTGAGACACAGAAAGACCTATTTATAGATAAAGAGCCTTTTATTGTTTGACTCTGAAGGTTAAAGAGTTACCTCATTGCTTTACACTGGAAATGGTCCAAATCATCCAAGTAAAAATGAAATTGTAAATAGGTTATCTTCATTCGACTTGTGAAGAATGTTCTTTTCTTTCCAGACATGGTAGTATTCCATGACCCCCTGCTCAACAACTTAGAGACAGCAGCTTGGGGCAGTCTCAGACATTGCAATCAAAGATATCTGTCTAGTCAAAAAACTCTCTGGCAAAATATTCTGCTTGTGTCAGACTTTGTAAGTTTGCTTTATACTGTCTATATACTGTACTATCCAGGAAAAATACTAGAGAAAATAACACATTATTTAGAAAGTAAATATTGTTTAAAATATTACATATGTTGCAGGTAAACCACGTGTGCACTGGAGGACAAATGAATTAAGCAGATAACACACTTCAGGCTTCCAATGCCCTTTCATGCTATTGACTAGAAAGGACAATGTTAAACACTGAGATTTCAGATCACGTTATTTGTTAAATCTACCAGTGAGAGTGATACTAAGACTGTGTTTTGTTGATTTTTCTTTCATTATGTGATGAAATATCAATGAGAATACAGTTCCTGATTTTTGGTATAAATGAATATGTAATATTATGCATATATCCTTCCATATTATAGTGTAATATTAGGTATATGCCTTTCCCTTGAAAGGGAATGCATCTTTTTTGTAAATTTATATTAATATAATATTTCTTTTAATAAGTATGTATCAATCTGTAATCTGTACATACATGTGTCTCTCTCTATATAGACAAAGAAAGGTGAATGCAGGGAGCTGTGAATAAGTTAGGAAGTTCTAGAAAAAAATAGATTCTGAATTAGAAACGGAAAGAACTGAATAGCACTGGAAACACACACAATAACCTGGTAGAAAATGGTCCAATTCGGAGTCCCTCAGGAGAAGAAATGCTGAGATTTTTTCCCTGCTCCTGTGAATAAAGCCTGTCAATGATCTTGCTGTAATAGAATTCTAATAAAATGTGATGAAGATAATAATAAATTGTCTGTCATATTTCTCCTGAACAATGGTGGTAGAAATGAGAGGCAATGGAAAAGAAAATGAAGGTGAAGGGGAAAAAAGTAGCTGAAAGTTGTTATTGGAGATAGGCAAGACACAAAACTATATTGGAAACATTTGTCACACTGCAACTAGTTTCTGGCTTATAAAGAGGCAAGCTCTCTCTCACTGTGTGGACTCAGAATTATACCTGGAGGTGATGTTAGACCTTGTTTTTAGTGACTGGAAAAGTCTTCTGGAAAATTCTATCTGGTGCTTAACAATAGGGTTCATTTTAATGAAGAAATGGTTGGCTAAAAGATTGCCAGAAGTGGTTTAAATGAAAAGAGGTTCAAAGATGATTACTAAGCAAAGACCTACTTACACTTTCAAATATGGATAAGAACATTTATGGAAAACTCATCTCAGACCAAATGCAGTTTCATTTGTAGAATATAACTCAGATATATGTGTGTTTTGAAAATAGACTGTACTTTGTATTATTAATAAAAGGTAAGAACTACATTATTTTTCTATAAAATGATAAAATATAGGATGTTTCCCTTGTGATACATTTGTTCTGCTGTATGCTTATTTCATTCATATTCATAAACAAACATACACATACACACATATGTATATGCAAAGTCTGTCTATTTGAAAATAACATAACTAATTTATGCTTACATAGTTTATACCCAACTTCTAAAAATGACTCAATAGTCTTAAGACTTAAGTGTTAATAATCTAAGATAATCTGCCTGTAACCCATTCACCACTCTTCAGAGTCCCTGGTTCTGTCCCACCAGAAAGCCTCAGGAGTATTCAGGAGACACTGCAGTATTTAAATCTTAATGACTTAAATGACTTAGTAATATTCTAATCATGAAATTTCTTAACCTTTTCTCAAACATAGCAAGATAATGACTGGTTTGATCAAAGTTTCAGTACTAGGTTGTTATTTTTTACCTTTCCTCAAACATAGCAAGATAATGACTGTTTTGATCAAAGTGTCAGTACAGTTTTTTTTTTTCTCAGTATCTATAAAAGTTCCCAGATTCTATTTCATTGATATTCTAATAAGTTATTTTATTTTCTGCCTATACATTAACTGAGTGAGAAATGTATTGGCACTACTGTTAGTTCTCTTTATAATATATTGACATCAATGTTAATACTGAATGAACCCAAATGATTCATTTGCAGATACAGACATGAGCTTA
Source organism: Mandrillus leucophaeus (assembly GCF_000951045.1). NCBI lineage: Eukaryota > Metazoa > Chordata > Mammalia > Primates > Cercopithecidae > Mandrillus > Mandrillus leucophaeus. The sequence continues at coordinate 995,586 of NW_012108075.1, forward strand.
CTGGAAAATTTAATGATTTTCAATTGTTTGTGTGGAATTATGTTTGACATTCAACGGCTAGAAGTAGAACATTTTATTATGAATTCCATAACCTTTTAAAAAACATTTTCTGTATTGCAGCCTCAGATTTAACACCAAAATACCTATAAAGACACAATTTCTGTTAAGTTATGGTAGATAAAGTATGGAAAAAAATTACCTGACTTTTAAAGAAAAAAAAATAAAAGTACATCTATGCTTGGCATAGTAAAAAATAAGTTTAGTCTACTGAAAGAATAAAATGAAATTCTATGAAAAGAATATAACAAATACTGAGAGAAAGTAATTTGCCTGTAAGCTACTTACCACTCCTCAGAGTCCCTGAGGCTGTACCACCAGAAAGCCTCAGGAGTATTCAGGGGACACTGCACTACTCTTGATGTGCCACTTTTTGAAGATACAATTTCAGGATGAATTTGATCATTTTTTCTCTCCCCACCACACTCCTATGCCTTAAGTTAATTTTCAAAAATCTGTTTTAACTTCAGAACATCAATGAAAATGAAAAGAGAGAAAGGAAACAGGTAATGAGACACTACATCCTAAAGGAGGCAGTTTTCAAGAATAAGGCACTCTATTTTTAAAGATTAAACTAATATTCACATGTGTACACACATCCGCCTATGGGTATCAAGGGAAAAAAATGCTATTGAATCAGCAAAGTAAAGCAGCAGTCTAAAGAATAAAAGGATGGTTGGTGCAGTGGCCAACACCTGTAATCCCAGCACTTTGGTAGGCCAAGGTGGGTGGATCACTTGAGGTCAGGAGTTCAAGACCAGCCTGGCCAACATGGTGAAACTCTGGGCTAAAAATATAAAACTTAGGCAGGCCTGGTGGTGGGCATCTAGGTCCCACCTCAGCTTCTCCGGAGGCTGAGACAGAAGAATTGCTTGAACCCAGGAGGCAGAGGCTGCAGTGTTTTGAGATCATGCCACTGCACGCCAGCCTGGGCAACAGAGTGAGACTCTGTCTCAAAAAAATAAAAATAAAAATAAAGGAAAAGGAGCGTGACTATAAATATATTAATATATTCTATGGTAAGAAATAGAAGAATAGAAGAATAATTTGAAAAACTTTATGCATTTCTTTTCTCTGTCTATTGTTAAATAACAATGCAGCCTAAATCTTAGTAGCTTGAAACACTAACTGGCTTAAAACACTGTTTTATGTTGTTTTATAATTTATGATTTTTAAATTGACTCAGAACAACTACAGTCTTTCTGCTTTATGTGCTGTTGTCTGGACCTGTGTTCACCTGGAGGATTGATTGGGGCTGAAATATTCAAGACAGCTGGCTGACATGCTGGCATTTGTTGGTTGTAGCCTGAGTGCTTGGCTGAGGATGAAAAGCATGTCATTGCTCCTTTATACCCAACTTCTAAAAATGACTCAATAGTCTTAAGACTTAAGTGTTAATAATCTAAGATAATCTGCCTGTAACCCATTCACCACTCTTCAGAGTCCCTGGTTCTGTCCCACCAGAAAGCCTCAGGAGTATTCAGGAGACACTGCAGTATTTAAATCTTAATGACTTAAATGACTTAGTAATATTCTAATCATGAAATTTCTTAACCTTTTCTCAAACATAGCAAGATAATGACTGGTTTGATCAAAGTTTCAGTACTAGGTTGTTTTTTTTTACCTTTCCTCAAACATAGCAAGATAATGACTGTTTTGATCAAAGTGTCAGTACAGTTTTTTTTTTTTTCTCAGTATCTATAAAAGTTCCCAGATTCTATTTCATTGATATTCTAATAAGTTATTTTATTTTCTGCCTATACATTAACTGAGTGAGAAATGTATTGGCACTACTGTTAGTTCTCTTTATAATATATTGACATCAATGTTAATACTGAATGAACCCAAATGATTCATTTGCAGATACAGACATGAGCTTACTGGAAAATTTAATGATTTTCAATTGTTTGTGTGGAATTATGTTTGACATTCAACGGCTAGAAGTAGAACATTTTATTATGAATTCCATAACCTTTTAAAAAACATTTTCTGTATTGCAGCCTCAGATTTAACACCAAAATACCTATAAAGACACAATTTCTGTTAAGTTATGGTAGATAAAGTATGGAAAAAAATTACCTGACTTTTAAAGAAAAAAAAATAAAAGTACATCTATGCTTGGCATAGTAAAAAATAAGTTTAGTCTACTGAAAGAATAAAATGAAATTCTATGAAAAGAATATAACAAATACTGAGAGAAAGTAATTTGCCTGTAAGCCAGCTAAAAGATTGCCAGAAGTGGTTTAAATGAAAAGAGGTTCAAAGATGATTACTAAGCAAAGACCTACTTACACTTTCAAATATGGATAAGAACATTTATGGAAAACTCATCTTAGACCAAATGCAGTTTCATTTGTAGACTATACCTCAGCTATATGTGTGTTTTGAAAATAGACTGTACTTTGTATTATTAATAAAAGGTAAGAACTACATTATTTTTCTATAAAATGATAAAATATAGGATGTTTCCCTTGTGATACATTTGTTCTGCTGTATGCTTATTTCATTCATATTCATAAACAAACATACACATACACACATATGTATATGCAAAGTCTGTCTATTTGAAAATAACATAACTAATTTATGCTTACATAGTTTATACCCAACTTCTAAAAATGACTCAATAGTCTTAAGACTTAAGTGTTAATAATCTAAGATAATCTGCCTGTAACCCATTCACCACTCTTCAGAGTCCCTGGTTCTGTCCCACCAGAAAGCCTCAGGAGTATTCAGGAGACACTGCAGTATTTAAATCTTAATGACTTAAATGACTTAGTAATATTCTAATCATGAAATTTCTTAACCTTTTCTCAAACATAGCAAGATAATGACTGGTTTGATCAAAGTTTCAGTACTAGGTTGTTATTTTTTACCTTTCCTCAAACATAGCAAGATAATGACTGTTTTGATCAAAGTGTCAGTACAGTTTTTTTTTTTCTCAGTATCTATAAAAGTTCCCAGATTCTATTTCATTGATATTCTAATAAGTTATTTTATTTTCTGCCTATACATTAACTGAGTGAGAAATGTATTGGCACTACTGTTAGTTCTCTTTATAATATATTGACATCAATGTTAATACTGAATGAACCCAAATGATTCATTTGCAGATACAGACATGAGCTTACTGGAAAATTTAATGATTTTCAATTGTTTGTGTGGAATTATGTTTGACATTCAACGGCTAGAAGTAGAACATTTTATTATGAATTCCATAACCTTTTAAAAAACATTTTCTGTATTGCAGCCTCAGATTTAACACCAAAATACCTATAAAGACACAATTTCTGTTAAGTTATGGTAGATAAAGTATGGAAAAAAATTACCTGACTTTTAAAGAAAAAAAAATAAAAGTACATCTATGCTTGGCATAGTAAAAAATAAGTTTAGTCTACTGAAAGAATAAAATGAAATTCTATGAAAAGAATATAACAAATACTGAGAGAAAGTAATTTGCCTGTAAGCCACTTACCACTCCTCAGAGTCCCTGAGGCTGTACCACCAGAAAGCCTCAGGAGTATTCAGGGGACACTGCACTACTCTTGATGTGCCACTTTTTGAAGATACAATTTCAGGATGAATTTGATCATTTTTTCTCTCCCCACCACACTCCTATGCCTTAAGTTAATTTTCAAAAATCTGTTTTAACTTCAGAACATCAATGAAAATGAAAAGAGAGAAAGGAAACAGGTAATGAGACACTACATCCTAAAGGAGGCAGTTTTCAAGAATAAGGCACTCTATTTTTAAAGATTAAACTAATATTCACATGTGTACACACATCCGCCTATGGGTATCAAGGGAAAAAAATGCTATTGAATCAGCAAAGTAAAGCAGCAGTCTAAAGAATAAAAGGATGGTTGGTGCAGTGGCCAACACCTGTAATCCCAGCACTTTGGTAGGCCAAGGTGGGTGGATCACTTGAGGTCAGGAGTTCAAGACCAGCCTGGCCAACATGGTGAAACTCTGGGCTAAAAATATAAAACTTAGGCAGGCCTGGTGGTGGGCATCTAGGTCCCACCTCAGCTTCTCCGGAGGCTGAGACAGAAGAATTGCTTGAACCCAGGAGGCAGAGGCTGCAGTGTTTTGAGATCATGCCACTGCACGCCAGCCTGGGCAACAGAGTGAGACTCTGTCTCAAAAAAATAAAAATAAAAATAAAGGAAAAGGAGCGTGACTATAAATATATTAATATATTCTATGGTAAGAAATAGAAGAATAGAAGAATAATTTGAAAAACTTTATGCATTTCTTTTCTCTGTCTATTGTTAAATAACAATGCAGCCTAAATCTTAGTAGCTTGAAACACTAACTGGCTTAAAACACTGTTTTATGTTGTTTTATAATTTATGATTTTTAAATTGACTCAGAACAACTACAGTCTTTCTGCTTTATGTGCTGTTGTCTGGACCTGTGTTCACCTGGAGGATTGATTGGGGCTGAAATATTCAAGACAGCTGGCTGACATGCTGGTATTTGTTGGTTGTAGCCTGAGTGCTTGGCTGAGGATGAAAAGCATATCATTGCTCCTCTCATATGGCCTTTCTCCCATTTATTTGCACTTTTCAGAGCATGGTGGTTCCAAAAAGAAATATTTTAAGATGTGAAGGCAGAATCTGAATATTTTTTAGGACCAGGCCTGAGGATTACCACAGCATCTCTTCTGCTGTATTCTATCAGTCAAAACCAATCACAGGGCCATCCAGATCTGAGAGAAGGGGAAATAGGCTATATTGCTCGGTAGAAGAAAAGGCAAAGAATGTGTAGCCTCTTTCGATCTAACATAGGTGTCTTCAGGAGAATGGGAGGAGACGTCTTCTATAAAACTGATACAGAAAGAAATTTTAAAAAAGATTTAGAAAAAATAGAAACTCGAAAAAAAAATTTAAGAATGGATTATAAAAATGCATTTTATAAGTTTCTGTCCTTTTCATATTTTAAGTAATGCCTTTTGTCAGATTATCAGTGTGCAGTGTCTTTTTATGATACTTATAAGATATTGTGAATATTAATAATAAAATCTAAAATATTTAACAGTTTTCTGAATTTCTTGGTTTACTAGAGTTTTTTGTTTGTTTGCTTTTGGTTAACTTCTTAGCTGTGGATCTGGGTTGAACTGATTGGTAAGGTTAATGAATCTCAATCAATTTTAGACAGAAGAAAATTTAAGTACTGTACACACCTCTGCTAAATTTCAAGTTTAAATACTAATGTATGGTAAATACAAAGCAACAACAACAAAAACTAATCATTTAGCTAGACTTTTTCCTGGTGAGTCCTAAGATATTTAGCTATCCTTGACTGACCATGCCCCAAAGTCAGTATTCAGTCAAAGAAAACTACTCACATCTTCCCTCAAGCAAAGAATGCTCAGCACAACATTGAAGAGCCCTGTATGCATGTTTTATTGTGGTTTGTATTATGTTATATTTTAATTCTTTGTTAAACTCTCTCTATCAACCTAGCCTGTGGGCTTTCTTATTCTTGTGAAATCACCTAGAGGCTTGAAACAATTCCTAATACAGGGTTTGCTAAAAGGTTAATGTAAAGGTTTAAGCATTATGTAACAGGACATTCAAAAGGTTCTTTCTATTCAGAGTTAATGGATTTTGTTTTATTTAGAATAAGTAGTGACTGGCCAGGTGCAGCGGCTCATGCCTGTCATCCCAGCACTTTGGGAAGTCAAGGTGGGCAGATCATGAGGTCTGGAGTTCGAGACTAGCCTGGCCAACATAGTGAAACCTCACCTCTACTAAAAATACAAAACATTTTTCCAGTTTTTGCCCATTCAGTATGATATTGGCTGTGGGTTTGTCATAAATAGCTCTTATTATTTTGAGGTACGTTCCATCAATACCGAATTTATTGAGAATTTGTAGAATGAAGGGCTGTTGAATTTTGTCAAAAGTCTTTTCTGCATCTATTGAGATAATCATGTGGTT
>NW_012108075.1:1002382-1023714 GCF_000951045.1 Mandrillus leucophaeus
AACGACTATTTCTGATTATTTTATTTATACTTAATTATGTTACAGGAGAATTAATAGATACAGCCACTAGTTTGGAAAGGAAAATCCTACAACTTTGCATATCTGATTTCAGTAATGCATTATAAGTAATTCCAGTCACGGCTTTCATGATAACATCAGTTCTATAATAACAGAAACTGTTTCACTTAATATAAAGATTTCTCTCAAAAATACCTTAAAGGATTAAAATTTAAAGATACACAATGAGCTTACACTTCTATACTAAGTTAGATTGTTTACTTATGTTTGACATAACTTTGAAAATCTGATATCTATTTTAGTTCCATAGGTGTCTGTATCCATTCGGTTCTTCTGTGACTTGGTGCTATCTGAAAATTCTGTTGGACTTTTCATCTACAAAAGGAAATAAGACATGGTTTTGGACATCAAGAAACATTGTCAACCAATCAACCAACTAACCTATATGCCTACCATATGAAATACATATGTTTAGTTGTGGAAAATAAATAAATTATGTAACATTAAAATGTTTTCAGTCATAGTAAAAATAACAACTAACATCTATTGAGTGATACCTTTTTCTGTCATTGCATTACAGTGTTTTATACAGATTAGAACAAATTTATGAGTTAGATTCTGTTATTATCCCAATTTTACAGACCCAGACACTAAATATTACAGGACTAAAATAAGTTAACTAAGGCAGGAAAGTCCCTAAGAGACTAAACCTATGTTTTAACCAAGAAGTTATTCCATAGTCCAGGCAACTCTTACAAGTTACTTATTTTCTTACCAGTGGCAGGAATCCGAGTTACTCTGAGTTACGGGGCAGTGTATCCATATGGGTCCCCAGCAATTTCAGTCTTTGCCTCTTCAGAAGAAAGAATTTTTTCAACTGAGGGGCATAAAGCAGAAAAAGGGACTGAGGCAAGTTTCAGGGCAGGAGTAGAAGTTTATTTAAAAAGACTTTAGAAAGGAAAGAAAGGAAAGTTCACTTGGAAGATATCCCAGAGAGGACATGAAGGTTAGGGACCATTTAACCTTCATCCAAGGGCTTCATAGATTCACTCTCTTTCCCATGATTCTTCCCTTAGGTTAAGCTTCCTGCCTGCTCAGTGCCCTCTTTACTCCTGGGAATTGAGCACGCGTAGTGTGTTTAGGAAGCTGGGCACATGCCCATCTGAGGCTTTCTTGCCTTTTCCAATGGAATGTACCCGGAAGGTCACATTTCACCATTTTGTCTCTTAGTGTGTGTGACTAGGAAGTTTCTTCTCAATGGTATCTGCAATTCAATTAACACTTTTAATGATATTGCTGTGGATCATTAGGAGATTGTCTCTCCCTGCGGCTGCCAAATTATCATTTTTAGAGAGCAAGTGTGATAAACGTCAAACCACCACCTGACAGACAGTCCTAGTGGGTGAGGGTAAAGCCCTCTCCTGCCCCGCGCATGCCTATCTAACTACCTGTAGCAATTTGAGAGAGTACATATAGATTTTGAATTAATTACAAGAACATGACAGGAAGAATAAAGAAAAGCAAAGAAGCTCTCAATTCAAACTCTATATAGGGCTATTTGACTTTAAAAAAATTAAGACAACTTTAATTGTGTAACTTGTGCTAAATGAATTTCAAAGATCAAATATTTGAAACTAAGTAGTGGGTATTTTTTATGACTCCATACATTTTGATCACACACAGATATATATATACACACACACAAGAATCTCTATCAGTAAATAAAGGCATTAGAAACATTTCAAAGCATGTGATAAAGATAGAATATTTTTCCCTCATCGCCCGAATAAAGAATCCCATCTCCTACGTAGCCTTCAAAAAGTTAATTCTGTGTTTTGATTTGCAAATATGGACATGACTAATATAAATAGACTATGCATGCTGAACTAATAATTAGGCTACATGTCAATGAATGCTATAAATGTAAAATGTGTACACATAACAACAATTTTAGATCATTCAGTAGAGAGAAAGACAATAGCACAGGGTTACACTTTACAATACAATATTGCATATTTGCTAAACCTTCATTTTTTCTTAAGGAGTGTGCATGGAGCTCCTGCAGTAATTCATACAAAAGCTAGATAAATTATTGCTATTAGTATCTTTTCAGAAATAGTCCAATGACATAATTTACATAATACAGTTTCACATTTTAACTGGTATTTGAGGTTTAGTAGTTGAATTCTTCCTGGTCCATGGGATATTGTTGATAGTTTTTAGTATTTTAGTGTTATATTTTCCCAAGATTATGTATTTTAGTTCATGAATTTCTTCCTAGCTCTATTCATGCCACATAACAATAGACTCCTGAAATAAGACATGGTGATGTTTTCATGTTCTTGGCTTGGGGTTGAAACTTGCTTGTACTCTTTTTCAACTCTATGTCTTAATTTGTATTAAAACTTGTATTATTTAACCATTGCTTAAGTATTGCATGCTCCCTGCATTCCTTAACATGACTATAAAAATATTCTATGGTGAAAAATAGAAGAATATTTAGAAAGTTCTATCTATTTCTATTATCTGTTGTTGCTGCATACCAAATAACTCAAAACTTAATGGCTGAAAACCAAAGTGTTGCTTTATGGTATTATTTTTAGATTGACTTAGAACAGCTGCATAGTCTTTCTTCTTCATGTACCGTTGTCTGAAACTGTGTTCACTTGAAGAACTGAGGCTGAAACATTCAAGACATCTGGGTGACATGGCTAGCACTTGTTGCTGGCTGTAGCCTTGGGGCTTTGCTGAGACTGGACAGCATGACTTTGCTCTTCTCATATGGCTCTTTCTCCAGTTTATTTGGATTTTTCAGAGCATGGTGGTTTTGAAAAGAAATATTTCAAGATGTGAAGGTAGAACCGGCAAATCTTTTAGGACACTGCCTCAGAATTAATCACAGCATCTCTTCTGCTGTATTCTATCAGTCAAACCCAATCACAGGACCAGGAAGATCTGAGAGTAGATGAAATAGTTCATATTCCTCAGTAGAGATATGGCAAAGAATGTGGAGCCCCTTTTGATCTACCACAGGTATCTTTAGGAGGATTGAAGGAGACATCTTCTATAAAACTGATACAGAAAGAAAGAAAAAGGATTTAGAATAAAAATTAGAAGAAAACAAAAATAAGAATGGATTATGGCAAGGCATGGTGGCTCATACCTGTAATCACAACATTTTGGGAGGCCAAGATGGGAGGATCTCTTGAAGCACAACCATTCAAGACCAACCTAGGCACGAAAGTGAGACCTCATCTCTACAAAAACATAAAATTAGCAAGGTTTGGTGGCACACACTTGCAGTCCCAGCCATAGGAGAGGCTGAGGTGGAAGGATTGCTTAAGTCCTGGAGGTTGAGGCTGTAGTGAACAATGTTTGCAACACTGCATTGTAGCCTGGGCAGCAGAATGAGACTGTCTCAAAACAAAAAAAAGTAATGGATTATAAAAATACATTTTATAATTTTCTGTCCTAAAATTTTTTGGTCGAATTATCAGTGTGCAGTGTCCTTATGATACTTATGATTGATTATAAATATCGTTAATGAAATCTACAATGTGTAATGTTTTTCTAATTGCCATTATATCAAAAGATGACCAAGATATTTTCAGAAAATAAATAAACCAATATTCTTCTTGAACATAGATTAAAAGATAGTAAAGTTTGGAGAAAAAGTAAATCAGGCATGATATAAGTCAAATAATACATCATGACCCAGTAGAACTCATCCTGGGAATTTAAAGTTAACTTACATTAAACAATCAGTTCGTACCAATTACTCCAATAACAGAATAAAGGAGAAATGGCATTTTACCTATTCCAATGAATTGAGGGGAAAAGCACCATAAGGTATGTCAGCAGAGTAGAAAAAGGAGGAAATAGGAGAAATCAGTGAATCTGATTAAGAGTATTTATAAAAGTCCTACAGCTAGCATAATACTTAATGGTGAGATATTGAATGTAAAACTTCACATAATTCTAATGTTACCTGCTCATACTTGTTCTATTCACCATAACACTGAGCACTTAGAGAGTATAATAAGAAAAAACACTAAAGGGGGAAAATATTAAAAGACTTAAACTGTATTTATTCATATGAAAATTCTAACAGATAATCTGAAACTGACAAATTTATCAATGTCAAAACATTTAAGGTCAAAATTTAAAAATGTACTTCTATATTACAGTGATGCACTAAAATAAAAAACAAAAATATAATTTCAAAAGAATCAAAAATATCAAATGTTTAGGAAAAAATCTGGTGAAAATGTGCCAAATGTTTATTCTGAACATTAAAGAGAAAAAATTAAAATACAAATAAAAAATAAATATCATTTAAATAACTTTGGAAAAAACAAAGTTCGTAAGAATTTAGTTCTACCTAACGTGTTTTATACATTTAACAAAATCCCTATGACCATTATAACTAGCTTTTTAGAAATTGACAAATAAAATTTTAAAATTATGTGGAAATGCAAAATATATTTTACGGCCAAAGAAAATTATAACAAACAAGATTGAAACACTTGATATAACTGATACAAAAATTATAGTAATGCTAAAATAATCAAGGCGTTATGATATTAAACCTGATTATTGTTCAATTCAAATTGGTTAGTATAGGAAATGTATGTCTTTTTATAAATGATGTGAAAGAAACACCATATTTCTATAGATAAAATATATTTCAAACTGGTCTCCTTCAGTTCTTCTCTGATCGTAGGAAATTCTATGCAAAAAATGAATTTTATCTGAATCATAGATGTAAAATTCTAATATCATTAAACATCTTGCATCAAAATTAGAGGAATATTACCATGAATCTAGGTTAGACAAACATGTCATGGACAGGAAATACATGGAATGAACCACTGATGGAAAAATATATGCATTATACTTTAGCAAATTAAGGCTTCCTGCTCAGCAAATCAAGAATAGGTGTGTTATAGACTTGGGAAAACATTCTCAAAATGTCACAATGACAGAACACTTGTATCTAGAATGTAATAAGTGTTCTTATGAATGAAAGGAGAAAGAAAAATAATAAAATTAAGAAAATGGGCATGTGACTAGAAAAGACAATTTATAACAGATGATATAAAAATAGCAAATAAGCACACACACACAGATTTTCAGTATCATTAGCCATCATGAAATCTACATAATGCTCATAGTAAGACCTATTTTGCACATTTCTTAATGACAAAGGAAAGGACTGGCAACACTGATTACTGGAGAGGATTTGGAGTAGCTAGAGCACTCATATTGCTGATTGAAATGTAAACTATAAAATACACATCCACTTGGAGAACTATTTCACAGCTTCTTATGAAATTGAGTTCTTTAAACATCTGTCAGTAAAATTTCAGGCATTACTTTATTACACAAGGGAAAGAAATACAATGACATATGCAAGATTGCTCTAGCAGTCTTGTTTATAACAGTTTAAAACTATAATAACTCAACTGTCCATCAACAAGAGAGCTGATAATTGCATTATGGTAAATTCATATCATGGAATAGTACCCATCAATAAAAGGGAGTCAACTATGATGCACTTTCAACATGGGTGAGCCTCACAGATATTATTCTGATTAAAAGAATTTGGATACAAGCAGGTACATATTATATGATTCAACTTATATATATACAAAGAAAAGCAGATATTAATGTGTAACATAGAAACCATAAAGTTGTTGCCTCTGCAGGTAGGGAAAATTGAATGCAATTGCTCAAAACAGAACTTTCTACAGCAATGAATATGTACATCCACAAATGTCCAAACTCATTAAAATGAACATGATATCTGTACACTTTATTATATGGAAGTGATACTACAATTTTAAATATTAAATGTTCAGAAGCTAAAAAAATCTCCTAATTTCTCACTTTCCTTCTAGATTTCATGATGAATATCCTTCTTTCAGGTAGTGAAACTCAAACCATCCATCTTGCTGCCTAAAGTTACTCCCTTGGAGCAAAACAACCAATCAATCAAGCAAGCAAGCAATGTATTGGCTAACACACATTTATTTATGCAGAAACAGTCATGAATCATAATGAAAATGAAAGAAATATAGCAATAAAATTACATTGCAACAAAACAACAGAGTTTTCCTAAAAATATAGACAGGGGAAACAAATGTATATGTTTAAGAGAGAAAAACATATGTATATATGTGTACATGTGTGTCTTTTTCTTATTCCATTCCTACGCCGATGCATACTTTATAATTATCTCTAAGTTAGGAATGTATAATGAAGTCTGCTCCTCCTCATATTTACAATGGCTTTGCTTTCAATGCTATTGGTATGTAATTTTATTTACAAAGCTCTATGACCTTTATATATTCATTGTGAAATGGAATTGCTAATGATACAACATGATCTTCTCTGTCCTGTTGAATGATTTCTAAAGTACTCAAATGACAAGGAAGTTAAAGTCAGCTACTCTGCCAATTAAGATTCTTGGCCCCTTTTTGATTAATTAGGTTATTGGCAAATATTGATTTAATACTAATCAGTGTTAAAATACAAGGCTCTAATTTGTCCCTATTGGATATTTCAACTGATGGGCTGACTTTTAAAGTCCTCCATTTAATTTGGATTAGTCAATTTGGAAGTCTCAGGCACTTTAAAATTTGGGATTCTATGAGTCTATGTAATATGAATATGTAATATTCAGCCATAACTGTGTCTGCCCTTCCAGGAACCAGAAAGATGATTTGTACTTATACTGCTGTGATGCCCAAGGAAACATGAATGATTTCACCAGCTCAGCTGATATGTGCTAGTTTAGGAGATTTACGTGGGTGAGTAAAGAAACGAAACCCCCAACCCCCACCGAAATAAGTGCCTTTAAGTAGTACATGATAGTGTAAAAACCTGTAATTGTGGGATCAGTTGTAGTTAGAAATGTTTCAGGAAAGGACTCTTTTAAAAGCGGCCTCTTTTATAGCTATTATATTTGTTCAAACAATAGCCAAAAATGTCACATTTAGTAAACATCTCTATTAATTGAAGTTCTTCTGTTCGTTATAAAAAGCAATATAAAGCAATATAAATATATCTGTATACCCATGTTCACTGCACCATTATTCACAATAGCCAAAAGGTGAAAGCAACTCAAATGTCCATAAATACATAAATAGATTAACAAAATGTTTTATATCTATGCACGGAATATTAATCAGCCTGAAAAAAGAAATTTTTATACATGTTACTACATGGATGACCCTTGAAAACATGCTAAGTGAAATAAGCCAAGCACAGAGAACAAATATTCTATGATTTCAACTAAAATGGTATCTAGAGTAGCCAACCTCAGAAACAGAAAGTAGAATGGTGGTTGCCATGGGCTAGAGGTGAGGGTAATGACAAGTCAGTGTTTATTTAATGGATACCCAGTTTCAGTTTGTGATGATAAAACAGTTCTGGAGATGAATGTTGGTGATCATTGCATATTTATGAGAATGTGCTTCATTTGCCACTGAATACTGTTTTTAAATATATTTAAAATTGTTAATTTCATGTTATGCGTATTTTACAATAACAACAAAAAGCAGTATGAATCACATATTTTAAGGCAACATCCACACAACACATAGTGTGTCTATAGACCACGTTAGAATTTTTCCGTAGTAATATCTTTAAAAGCATTATTAGTGGTATTAATTTTAAAATAATAATTAAAGTAAGCATTACAAACCTAAACGACATATAAGGCATATAATTGGAGGTGTAATTAGATTTGTCAGCTTACTAATGTTCACAATTATAATAGTAATGCTTCAAATAAAAGACAATAAGCACTAAACCTATTTCTGAACAACATCAACACTTTTGACTTCTACAACAAACTTGGGACTCTAAATGAATACAAATAAATATGGAAACTATCTAGACCACATATTCACTGACATTATGGGAACAGGTTTAATTCATACAGCTTTCATTTGGAAGATAAACATCCATTTAGTCCAGTCATCTGATGGAGAAAAATGTTAACTGTATTGTGTCACTTAAAATTAAAATGCAGCTTCAAATCAAAGAAACAGAGTTAGAAAGGATGATAATAATCCCACTACTTCATGTTTTCAATCCCTGTTCGTTCATTTTCCCAGATATATTAAATATAATTGCTTTTGTTAAATATCGACCTGATTTTATGCTTTATTGTTAAAAATTATAATTATAATTTATCCGGTCTGATGTTTTCTGAACTTTTTGAATCTGTGCTTTGGTATTTGTCAATAATTTAGAAAGTTACTGATCTTGATTATTATTACTGGAAATACTGCTTCTTCATTCTTTATTTCTTCTTCTAATATTCTATAATGCATACATTAAACGTTTTGAAACTGCTCACAACACTAGGATGGTCTGTTCTGGTTTCTGCTGCTTCTTCTCCTCTCTCCTTCTCCTCCTCCTCTTCCTGCTCCTTCTTCTTCATTCTATTCTCTATTCTCTTTATAGTATGGAAAGTTTCTGTTGATCTATTTTCAAGTTCGATAATTCTTTCCTCAGCCACTTCTAGTCTTCTGGTGAGGACCAACAAAATTGTTCTTCATTACTGATATACTGCTTTTGATTACTAGAATTCTCTTTTGATTCATTCTTAGAGTTTCTGTCTACTGTCTCTTTGTGTGGTCCACCTTTTCATCAATTCTTTTATGTTGTCGACATTTTTTATTAAAAGATTTTCATTTTATTAACATGATACTTTTAAATTATTATAATTTCAATATCATTGTCATACTAGAATGTTGTTTTGATCCTTACTTTGTCTCTTCAGACCGTGGCTTAATTGATTTTTATTGTTTATTTGTGTCCATCTTTTGGCATGACTTGAAAGTAGAATATGTTTTTTATCAGAAATAGGAACTTACATAAATCTACCTTTAGTGTTTGGATTTATGTAAATCTGTATTAGAGGCTGTGTTTAACATTTGCCGTAGTTGTAGGCATCAGAGGCTTAAAAATTCTTTTGTAGCCTTGTTTTTGTCTTCCTTCTTGACTTCCTGTTTGACTTGACACCTCCAGAGATGACAGTATGACAAGGGAGAAAAAAATACCTTTGCAGTGTGGAAACCTGACAAGAAAAACCTCAGCCAGGTGACCAAGGTTAACATCAACATTAATAAGTCATGTTGGTGTCATGTGATTAAAATGTCACTTTACCTCTGTGATCTTTCTTCAAGAAACCAATAAGCGCAATCTGATACTAATAGAAAGTAATGAAGAAAAATTCAAATAGAGACACACTCTACCAAATACTGGATCAGTACTTCTCAAAACTGTCAAGATCATCTCAGACCATGAGCGTTTGGGAAGCTGTCTCAGCCACCTAAAAGGACATGACTATTAATGTAATGTGATATTATTGATTGGTTCATAAAACGTAAAAATAACTAAGGTAAAAATTAAGAATGTGTGAATAAAGTTTAACTTTTGTTAATAGTAACATAACAATATAGCTCAGGTATTGTAATAAATGTACCATACTACTATAAGGTGTTATTAAATAGAATAAACTGAGCATGAAGGATATGGGATCTTTTTATACAATGTTTCCAATATTTTGTACATGTATATTTCTCTAAAATAAATGTTTATTTAAAAATAATATTATTTATAATCTGAACAAACGAATAATTAATAATTATTTTGAATGAGGAGAAAATAAAGAACTAGTTGTACATAATAATTAAAGTTAATGGGATTTTTTTCTTTGGATTAAAAAAAGCAACATAAGCAGGTAGAAAGCATGGTTTTAACAAAATCTATGAACACTAACATTAACTGGGAAGTATTTTTAGTAGTAGTAGTAGTAGTATTTTGAGACAACACCTCACTTTGTTGCCTTGGCTGGAGTGTAGTGGCATGATCATGGCTTGTTGCAGCTTTAACCTTTCAGGTGCAAGCAATGTTTCCATCTTAGTCTCCTGAGTAGCTAAGACTATAGGTATATACCACCACACCTCGATAATTTTTTAGTTTTGATAGAGACAGGGTCTTGCTATATTGCCCAGGCTGATCTCCAACTCCTGGGCTCAAGCAATCCTCCTCCCTCGCCCCCCTAAAGTGGAAAGTATTATTTTTAATGACAGGAATTAGGACCAAAATTCCAAGCTGGCAAACCCTTTCTTCAGCTTATGTTTTCTAGTCCATTGTTTGCACATATGCAATAACTTATGTAGCAAAATATTGCTCATACTGACCATGAAATATTAATTCTAAATGGACCAAAACTACATTTGTAGAACAGACTTAACCTCGCTTATTATGCAGTTCTATATGAATTCTTATATTGTGGTTCAAAGGAATGGTTAGAAATTGCTCAAATAAATGTCTCCTAAATATCAGCAAGAAAAACAACCAAAATAAATTCCAGCAACAACATTCATTTTTCATAGCTCCAGAGAACCTCAACATAAAAATAACGAGATATTCTCAAAATGTTACCCAAAGGGTCATTAAGATAAAGTTCTCTTAAAATGTGCCCTTAAACTTGAATTCTCCTATAAATTAGATATCTACCTCCTAAAATATAGATATTTGTAGCAGCATTAATTTAGTGAAGATATATAGAGTATAATTACAAAATGTTACTTAACGAAAGAATGGAATCAGCTTGTATCTTCACAGAGTTAAACATTTTAGTAACAGTGCATATGCTGATAAATTTCTACTCTGTTCTCAGAAAATTACAGAAGCTCTAACACTGATGTATATATTTTTACTTTTACAGTGAATTATTAAATTAGTTTTACTTTTACAGTGAATTATTAAGTTATTTTATCACATAGCCCTGGAGTTCAGGGGTTGTGTCTTGGTTTCAGTTTAGTAACTCGGTGTGACTATTTATTTCCTTCATTCCACTAGTGTCTCTGCTACCTGTAGGATCTTAGCGCTATACAGGGCATTAGGTACTTCCAGGTGGAAATGTCTTGGTCTTCCCTTCACTAACCTTCATAAACAAATAACAGCAAACAGTCAAGAAGCAAAAGTCAGTTTCACATTAGTTTCTGGCTTGTTTGTTTTCAGTTTTGATTTTGGAACATCGAGTCTATGGAATGGTCTGTGCAGGAAGATGTAGGAAGTTTTGAAAATCTTTAGTTTCAAGGAACATATTCTGATGACAAAAGGCAGTTCAAGTTATATACATTCTGCTACTTCCAATTCTGTTTAAAGAAAAAAAGTCTAAATATTATTTGAGTTTAAGGCCTGATATGAAGGATAACTACAGAGGAGAAATAATAAAGAAAAGGGTTAATTTTGCCTTTTTTGTTCTTACTACCTGGGTAACTTTAGGAAAATTACAATTCTTATAAATACATTTAGTCCATTTATGAAATAGAGCTTACACTCATCATTATTCCACAATGGTATCCACGAATATAATTTTTAAAATGAGATAGCGACTCACTGTGTAAACAGCATAAAATAAATCCTCTTCCTTAAGGAGACTCAATCTGGATGAATTCACTACTAAAAATTAGCAGCATTCTTTAATTTGTCAAGAAAGTTTGTGGATATTATTTTCTGTCAAGCTTCCCAAGTTAATTCACGTTTATACAGGTTTTGACTGCATATAGCAGTAGTACTATTGAACACCAAATGAGCATCATAGAGTGTGAGTTTCCTTCAGAAACAGCCCATGGACCCCAGGGCTACGTGATAAAATAATAATTCACTACAACAGTAAAACTAATTTAACAATTCACTGTAAAAGTGAAGAAAATATGCATCAGTGCAAAAGCTTCTGTAAGGTAGCTTCTTATACATCATTTTTCTAATAATATAATCTTTGTAATACCTTGGAAGTTTTGAGTTTTGGAAGTTTGTAGTTTTGGCATCTTTTTTTATAGATGGATATTCTGATGTTCAGAGTTTTAGTACTGTTTATGAGTTCATAACCCCAGTATGTTGAGAAAGCAGAATTTGGATGTCAGGATCATCTAACTCCAAGACTCATCTGCTTCCTGACAGCCTATCGTCCTCCTCTTCCTCCAGTATATTCCAACATGCACAGTGAATTAGTAAACAGGACTGTATGATGTGAAATTAGTGTAGTGTTTAGAAGTATAAAGTACACCTCAATTATTACTGGTTATGACTTATTATATGTAGAGACAAGATACAATGTGCGTTTTTGTACTTTGATGGAAACTTGGTGGTTTGTTTGATGGACTGATCGATGGTTAGAATTAAAAGTGTTTCTGGAAGATTACAGGAACACATTATTTACCAAACAAATGAAAAATTTAAAAGGTCCAATAGAACTTTCAGGCAATGGAAATACTGTGGAGAACATAATTTCTCATTGATGTTTTTGGTCTTATGGATATTTAAGAAAAGCTTAATATTATGTATATTTTAAAAGTCAGAACATACTATAGCTTATTGAATATGTTTCCTTCTATTTAGGTTGTATTAGAGAAACAGGGTATTAATGATAATATGGTGGCTCATGCCTGTAATCCTAGCACTTTGGGAGGTTGAGGTGGGCAGATCACTTGAGGTCAGGAGTTTGAGACCAACCTGGCCTACATGGTGAAACTCCATCTCTATTAAAATCCAAAAATTACCTGGGAGTGGTGGCACGCACCTGTAATCCCAGCCACTCAGGAAGCTGAGGGAGGAGAATAGCTTGAACCTGGGAGGCAGAGGTTGCATTGAGCAGAGATCGTGCCACTACACTCCAGCCTGAGTGACGGAGCGAGACTCTTTCTCAATAATAATAGTAATAATAAAACCTTCTATACCTAAGGAGATATACAAAAAACTTCTTCATACCTGAATTTGATAAAGTCATATATTTGTGACTGCTCAGATCAGAAACTTTCCCTCTCTAGAAAAAAAAAAAAATTACGAATAGACAATCATACCTTGAAAAGAATATCTAGGAGGGAACACTAGAGTCCAACAAAGAACTCACAGGAAACAACTGGGAAACAGGAGGAGAAGGAAGCGACTAGCCACAGTGCCGCTAAGTTTTGCCAGAAGCCTGGAGGGGTTCAGTATTATACGGAAAGAGTAAGTAAAAGGGCTTAAGCAGTCCACTTCTCTGCCACAGAATATTGTGTTCTGAAGTATGGGAGAGATCCTCTACCCACACAAATCCTAACACAAGTATGGATAGTAATTTGGAGACCCAGTGAATGCCTTGCAGCAGAGAGGGAACTCATGCTGGGTCAGTCACCTCCTCCCATGAGACCTGAACATTTGTGGCGGGGCACCATTTTGAAGTGCAGCTGTCACAAGACGGCATCCTTCCCTGGGAACAAGCATCCCTGTTACTGCACATCCTGGGAGCTATTTCATTCCCCAGAGGCCTTTCAGAGGCCTGCAGCTGTGCAGCAGTGGCTAGACACAAAGATGCTGTATATTCTCCAGTACTTAGCCCACAGGGAATACTACTCCCGAGTGAAGCAGTGGTGCAGCACTCCAAAAGACAGACACAGGGACAAAGGAACCCAAAGTATGCACTTTCCAGAGACTGAGAGTTCACTGCTGAGACTATGAGAAAGCAACCTCTAGCAGTGACACAAACTCTGTGGTTGGCTTTGAAAGTGAAGACTGAAATCTCCTCCCACTGGCAAAGCATCCTCTGTGCTCAAACTCTTTTATAGAGAAGGCGAATTCCTACTGCTCCCCCCACTCCCACACACCTGCTCTTGCTGTTGCCAGAGGCCAGGGTTAGCAAAACCAGAAGGCTCACCATCTGGGTTGCTGAGTAGCAACTGTGACCTCACTGGCTTCCATGCCTGGGCTCCTGCATAAAGGTGGGCTCTCTTCTCCCTCTGCATGACATTGTTGCATGGTTGCTGCAGAGAGCAGGAGACCATGAAAGCAGTGTGTGTATCTGGATCTGTTGGTGGCAACCACACACTGTAGCCACCACCATCATTATCCTCTTGGGACCCATAGGGTCATTTTGCCACTGCTACTGTCATTGCCTACCCCAAGACCTGAGAACCTGCTTACCTATCTGGCCCACTGCAGTCACTACTAGAATTTAAGCAAGCCTCCCGAAGGCCCAAGAATCGGCCCACAAGGAACCACCAACACAGGGGCCATAATACACACCTTTGGGGCACAAAACCAGACACATTGAGCCGACTGTTGCCACTACTGGGCCCAAAGACTGGCTTCTCAGTTCCCAGCACAACTTTACCACAACTTCCACTAGTAACTGCACTCTAATCCTCCATAGAAATCAACAAAAGTACTAAATGGTGTTTACAGCCAAAGAAGTCATACAGAGGCTACATTACTGCATGCACTCAGAATCAAAGCCAAAGTGCCCTATTCAACTTACACAGCAGATACATCTTCATTAAAAACTAATCCACTATGTAATTAAATTCAAAAATAGTATGAAACGACTGTTATACCGAATGCACAAATATCAACATAAGAACACAGGAAACATGAAAAAACAAGGAAATATGACACCTGCAAAGAAACACAATAACTCTCCAGCAATTGATCTTAATTCTAAAAATCTTTAAATTTTCAGATAAATAATATAAAATAATGATTTATAGAAGTTCAGTAAGAAAAAAGATAATTAAAAACAATATAAAGAAATCAGAAAAACAATTTAGGATATTAATGAGAAATATACAAACGATATAGTATTAAAAATCAAATAGATAATCTGGAACTAAATAATTAATTAAAGAAAAAATAAAATACACTCAAACATTTTAAAAAGTAAATAAGAACAGGCAGAAAAAAGAATGTCAGAACTTAAAGACCGTACTTTTGAAATAACCCAATCAAACAAAATTAAAGAATAAACAAATTCTTGGTGATATGTGGGACAACATAAAGCAATTACATATATGAATTTTGGGTTTTTCTGAGGGTGAAGAGAAAATAAAAGGATTAGAAAATCTATTTAATAAAATAATAGATGAAAATTCCCCAAGTCTAGCAAAAGATATAGATATTCAGATATAGGAGGCTCAAAGATCCCCAGCGAGATACAGTGCAAAATGTCTTCTCCATGGCATATTATGCTCAGACAATCTAAAGTAAAAGACAAAGAGTAAATTCTAAAAGTGTCAAGAGAAAAGTGCCTACTCACTTATAAAGAAGTGACTGAATAGATTTTTTTAAAAAACAAAGCAAAGCAAACAAACAAACAAACAAAAAACATGATCCAAAAACATGCTGCCTAGAAGAAACTGGCTTTCCTCTAAAGACGCATATAGACTAAAAATAAAGGGTTGAAAAAAGACATTCTCTACAAATGGAAATGAGCAGGAGTATGTATACCCATATAAGATAAAAGAAACTTCAACGCAAAAATAGCAGAATAAAGACAAGGTAAGCACATAATATTAAAATAATGAATAGAGTAAAAGTGTATTAAAATTTTAAATATGTATTCAGCCAACACTGGAGCATTCAAATTCATGAAGCGAATACTCCTTGATCTAAAGAGAGGAGTAGACTGCCATACAATAATAGTGAGGGACTTCAACATGCCACTCTCAGCATTAGAAAGATCATTTTGACAGATAATCAGCTAAGAAACATGGAATTTAAACTGAACTTTAGACCAAATGGACCTAACAGACATTTACAAAATGTTATATCCAACAAATACACAGCATACTGTCTTTTGATTAGCGTATAGAATATTGTCCAAAATAAACCATATGTAAGGGCACAAAACACATCTCAAAGAATGGAAAAAATGAAATCATATCAGTATCTACTCAGACCATAATAGAATAAAACTTGAAATCAATGCCAAAATAATATTTAGAAACTATACAAACACATGGAATCTAATGAACATATTCTTCAATGACAACTGGGTCAATAAAGAAATTAAGATGGAAATCAAAAAAATTCTTGAAACACATGAAATCAGAAACACAACATACCAAAAGCTGTTGGATACAGCAAAAGCACTTCTAAGAGGGAAGTTTATGGCAACATATACCTGTATCAATGAAGTAGAAAAATTACAAATTAACAGTCTAACAATGAACTTCAGAAAACTAGAAAAGCAAGAATAAACCAAATCCAAAAGTAGCCGAGAAAAGAAATAATAAGGATCACAGAAAAAGTAAATGAAATAGAGACAAAAAAATGCAAGGGAATCAATGAATCAAAAAGTTAATTATTTGAAAAGGTACAGAAAATTTATAAACCACTAGCTAGACTAACCAAGAAAAGAAGAGAGATCACTTAAATAAATTCAGAAATTATAAAGGATACATTACAACTAATACCATGGAAATGCAAAAGATCATCATTAGAGACTAAAATAACAACTATACACCTACAAACTGAAAAACCTAAAGGAAACAGGAAAATTACTGGAACCATACAAGCTACCAAGATTAAACCAGAAAGATACAGAAAACTTGAACAGATTAATAATGAGCAGTGAGATTGAATCAGTAGTAGAAAGTTTCCCAAGAAAGAAAAGTTTATTAAAGTATGGATTCACAGCTGAAGACTGAGAGCAATACTCTTAGAGCTAACCCAGTGAAACTGAAGAGGCCTTATTTGGTGAGGCTAACATCACCTTGAAACTGAAACCAGACAAGGGCACAACAACAACAACAACACTACAGGTCAATAACCCTGATGTACATAGACACAAAAATCCTCAACAAAATATCAGCAAATCAAATCCAACAGCACATCAGAATGATAATACACCATGATACCATGGGATTTAAACCAGAGATGCATCAGCATATGCATACCAATAAGCATGATCTATCATATCAGCAGAATGGAGAACAAAAGTCACATGATATCTCAATAGACACAGAAAAAGCATTAATAAAATTCAACATTCCTTTATGATAAAAACTCTCAAAAAACCTAGGGATAGAGGGAACAAATCCCAAAACATAAAGATCACATTAATAACACAGCTAACATTATGCTGAGTGGGGAAATGTTTAAAGCCTTCATTCTAAAAACTGGTACAAGTCAAGGATGCCCACTTTTCCCCCTTTTATTTAATATAGTACTGGAAGTCCTAGCCAGAGCGATCAGGCTGGATAAATAAATAAAAGACATGAAAATTGAAAAGAGAAAGTCAAATACTGCCTCTTTGCTGATGATATGATATTTTGCATAAAAATACCTAAAGGCTCCACCAAAAAAAATTCTTAGATTTGACAAATTAATTCAGTAAAGTTTCAGGATACAAAATCAGTGCACAAAAGCCAGTAGAATTTTTATAAATCAATAATGATCTAGCTGAGGACCAAATAAAGAAGGCAATCACATTTATAACAGCCACAAAAATACCTAGGAATAAATTTAACCAAGGATGTGAAAGATCTCTACAAGAAAAAAACTATAAAACACTGATGAAGGAAATGATAGAAGACACAAATGAAAATAACATCTCATTCTCATGGATCAGAAACATTAATATTGTTAAAAAGATCATACGGTCCAAAGTAATCTTTGGGTTCAACACCATGCTTATCAAAATATTAATGTTATTTTTCACAGAATCAGAAAAACATTTCTAAAATTTATACGAAAACAAAAAACAGCTGAATAGTGAAAGCAATTCTGAGAAAAAGAATAAAGCTGGATGCAGCACATTACCTGACTTTAAAATACATTACAAGGCCATAGTAATAAAAACACTATGGTATTAGTAATAAAACGGCACATAGACCAATGGAACAGAATAGTGAACCCGGAAATAAAGTCATATATTTACATTCATCTGATTTTCAACAAAGTAAACAGGAAATTCCACTAGGGGGAAAAACCCTTCAAGAAATGGTGCTGGGAAAATTGGATAGCCACATGTAGAAGAATGAAACTGGGCTCCTTTTTTTGCACCACATACATAAATCAACTCAAAATAGATGAAACATTTAAATATTAAGACCTGAAACTAAAAATACTAGAAGAAAACACTTTCAGACATTGGTCTAGGCAAATAATTTATGATTAAGACTTCAAAACACAGGCAATCAAACACAGCGAAACAAACATAGATAACTGGGACCCAATTAAACTAAAAAATTTCTACTCCACAAAAGAAATAATCAACAGAGTGAACAATCTGTTGAATGAGAGAAAATATTTGCAAACTATTCATCCAATGAGGACTGATACTGAGAATATATGAGAAACTCCAGCAGCTAAACAGGAAAAATGTAAATAATCCCATTAAAAATTAGACAAAGGTCACTAATAGATATTTCTCAAATTAAGACAAATACTCAAGAGATATATAACGGAATGCTAAACATAATTAATCATCAGAGAAATCCAAATCAAAACCAAAATGAGGTATCTTCTCACATCAGTCACAATAGCTATTATTAGAAAGACAAAAAAAATAGGTGTCAGGTAGGACGCAGAGGAGTGAGAATGCCTACTTATTTGTGGTAGGAATGTAAACTAATATAGCTACTATAAAAAACAGTATACGTATTTCTCAAAAAAACGAACAATAGAATTACTGTTACAGTCAGCAATCCTACTACTACGTATCTACCAAAAGAAAATAACTCAATATATCAAAGGAATATCTGCACTCCCATGTTTGTTGCAGTACTATTCGCAATAGCATAGATGTGAAATCAACTTAAATGCCATCAGCCAATGAATGGATAAATAATATGTAGTATATATACAATATAACACTATTCTGGCATAACAAGGAATAACATCATATCATTTGCATTTTAACTTACACAATCCAGGCACAAAAAGACAAATAAGACATAGTCTTACAAGAGCTAAACTATTCGATCATATGGAGGTAGAGAGCGGAAAAGAGAAAACAGAGACTGGGAAGCATAAGTAGAGGGAAAGGTAGAGGAGGGTAAAGAGAAGTGCCTTAAAGGGTGTAAATATACAGTAAGATTGTAAAAATAAATTCAATCTTAAATAGAAGACTGGGTGTCTATAGCTGAAGAAAACATATCTTACTCTGGTGGTAGACATGCTAATTACCCTGCCTTGATCTCTATGAATTATACACTTGTAATAAAACTTTACATGTTCCCCATAAGTTTGTACAAAAAAGAGAAAAGATAAAGTCATTACAACTTGAGGTTTCGAGGCCTTTTTAATATGTAGATGAAAATGTTGCCATATTTATATCAAACTAACAAATTATGATGCCTCTGAGCCCATTTTCAGTTCACTTACAGGAATTCCAGTTTATTAGTGTTTTTCTTTTCCCCAGAACCTGCATAGGCTCTTAAAATAAGTCATTGCAACTCTGTACAGACCTGCTGCTGCCTGCTGGGAGAATGAGTACTTCCACAGTACTTTTCAAAACAAGCCATACAGTTAGTGCTCCCTAATACATCAGATGGGCTTGGTTAACTCAAAAGTTCCTTCTGTAAACCTAGTTTAAAGGCTAGGAATCTGACACTATTTTGATTTTCTCTATTTTGACCTTCTCACTCTGCTCTGAAGCAACACCGGATGCTGCCCTCACTCTTTGGTCATGGCAGGACAGCTCTATGGGCCTTCATTCATAAGGTTGCTGATTACAACAGCAAACGAGATTTCTGGGAGATGGTGGTAATGAGGAGTTAAAGGATGCTAAATTCTTCTTTATTACCCTCAGAGGAAATGCGAACAAAAAAAAAAAAATCCTCTTCTCTACCCCATAAACCCTTTTATTTATTTATTTTATTTTTTTTGGTATGTGTATTTCCTTTCTGACATATATGGCTATTTTCTCAATCACTTGCTGTAACCACCTATGTCCAAAGAAGTTCTAGCATCAGCTACTTGCTATACAGAGTCATCCCTGCTCTCTGATACTGTCTTTGAAGCAGAGCATGTTTTACTTCTCAAGATGTCAATCTATTTGATGTAGTATTTCTCAGGAACCTCCCTTTTCCCATTGCATGTACCATTATGTAGGTATATCGGTGACTCAGTGGAATAGTGGCAGTGACTTAAATTCCTATTCATTTTGGTTTCAAATGTGTGTATGTGTGTGTGTGATGTGAACAAATGTAAAAGTGCTTGACCCCTCATTCTAACATTCAAGTTCTAAATGTACATGGTTATGGTAAAGGAAAGTAGAAAGTCCAGCTCACCACAAAATCAAAATTATGTGGCCTCCACATAAACATATGTAAGCAGTAGACATAAAGTAAATCTAAGCTTAGAATAAAAAAGAGGTATTTTTAGAATCATTTATGATTGTTCATTACTTTTTAAAACACTATTTTATATAAAATGTTCTCTCATATACCCTGTAAATATATATACCTAATATGTACCCACAAAATATAAAAATTAAAAAATTTAGAATGTTAATAACCCTCTGTTAAGCGTAAAGAAAATATTGTGCAAATTTCATTTGGTTTTGCTTTGACAATTGTGAAGACATCTTAATGAATCAGAAACCCATGCAATCAATGGCATCATTTTCAATTTTGGGTAAATTCAATTTAATAAATAAACTAGAAGAGTTCTTGATCCATCATTTCAGGTTATGAAACCCTGCAGCCACATAATATCTATTCCAAAAGTGAATATGATGAATGTTACCGCTGCTACCTTTTTATAAAATTAGTGTAATTTAAATTAAATGCCCACATAAATAATAGCTTTCTATTACAATCTATAAACATGCTTCTTATTTATTATAATATGATATAAAGCCCATGGCATTTAGGTTATTTAATTTCCTGAAATGAAGCTTTATTATAGATTAGATAGAAAAATCTACCATTTAAAAGGTCATATCTCTTTACAGAATGTTATTAGTCCAAGGACAGATTAATGCACTAGATTATAAATATTACAGGTGCTATAAAAATAAGGTATTTCTTCACAAAGTCAGAAAACATGGAATTTCAGAACTTCAACGCATGTTGACAATGAGGTCTAGAGACGTAAGAACGCAAGTTGTAATCTCGGTCACACAGAGAATTTTTATTAGCTAGAATTCAAGCTATCTGTTTTCTCTGGAGATGTTTTAAATTGTTATAGATGCATGAAGTGTGAGGAAGAATTGCCACTGGCAGCAACTGGATGCTAAATATCTTACAATCCAAGGACAGCACCGAAAACAAAAAAATTATTTGACCCCATATATCAATAGAGCTGAGGTTGAGAAAAGCTGTTATAAGCCTTCCTCCTCATGAATTCACAGGTATCAAAATAGCAGTTAGTTTCCATCTCCCATGCCAACTCTAGTTACTTAGCAGTAACTACCTGGACCTCTGAGTTGAAAACAAAAATAACAGGAATGTGTTCAGTCTGCTCAGAAAGAGGGACTGGCTATGCATTTGCAACATATTAAGTAATAACTTTTAAAAATTAAC
>NW_012108075.1:1024694-1028071 GCF_000951045.1 Mandrillus leucophaeus
CACTCTTTGGTCATGGCAGGACAGCTCTATGGGCCTTCATTCATAAGGTTGCTGATTACAACAGCAAACGAGATTTCTGGGAGATGGTGGTAATGAGGAGTTAAAGGATGCTAAATTCTTCTTTATTACCCTCAGAGGAAATGCGAACAAAAAAAAAAAAATCCTCTTCTCTACCCCATAAACCCTTTTATTTATTTATTTTATTTTTTTTGGTATGTGTATTTCCTTTCTGACATATATGGCTATTTTCTCAATCACTTGCTGTAACCACCTATGTCCAAAGAAGTTCTAGCATCAGCTACTTGCTATACAGAGTCATCCCTGCTCTCTGATACTGTCTTTGAAGCAGAGCATGTTTTACTTCTCAAGATGTCAATCTATTTGATGTAGTATTTCTCAGGAACCTCCCTTTTCCCATTGCATGTACCATTATGTAGGTATATCGGTGACTCAGTGGAATAGTGGCAGTGACTTAAATTCCTATTCATTTTGGTTTCAAATGTGTGTATGTGTGTGTGTGATGTGAACAAATGTAAAAGTGCTTGACCCCTCATTCTAACATTCAAGTTCTAAATGTACATGGTTATGGTAAAGGAAAGTAGAAAGTCCAGCTCACCACAAAATCAAAATTATGTGGCCTCCACATAAACATATGTAAGCAGTAGACATAAAGTAAATCTAAGCTTAGAATAAAAAAGAGGTATTTTTAGAATCATTTATGATTGTTCATTACTTTTTAAAACACTATTTTATATAAAATGTTCTCTCATATACCCTGTAAATATATATACCTAATATGTACCCACAAAATATAAAAATTAAAAAATTTAGAATGTTAATAACCCTCTGTTAAGCGTAAAGAAAATATTGTGCAAATTTCATTTGGTTTTGCTTTGACAATTGTGAAGACATCTTAATGAATCAGAAACCCATGCAATCAATGGCATCATTTTCAATTTTGGGTAAATTCAATTTAATAAATAAACTAGAAGAGTTCTTGATCCATCATTTCAGGTTATGAAACCCTGCAGCCACATAATATCTATTCCAAAAGTGAATATGATGAATGTTACCGCTGCTACCTTTTTATAAAATTAGTGTAATTTAAATTAAATGCCCACATAAATAATAGCTTTCTATTACAATCTATAAACATGCTTCTTATTTATTATAATATGATATAAAGCCCATGGCATTTAGGTTATTTAATTTCCTGAAATGAAGCTTTATTATAGATTAGATAGAAAAATCTACCATTTAAAAGGTCATATCTCTTTACAGAATGTTATTAGTCCAAGGACAGATTAATGCACTAGATTATAAATATTACAGGTGCTATAAAAATAAGGTATTTCTTCACAAAGTCAGAAAACATGGAATTTCAGAACTTCAACGCATGTTGACAATGAGGTCTAGAGACGTAAGAACGCAAGTTGTAATCTCGGTCACACAGAGAATTTTTATTAGCTAGAATTCAAGCTATCTGTTTTCTCTGGAGATGTTTTAAATTGTTATAGATGCATGAAGTGTGAGGAAGAATTGCCACTGGCAGCAACTGGATGCTAAATATCTTACAATCCAAGGACAGCACCGAAAACAAAAAAATTATTTGACCCCATATATCAATAGAGCTGAGGTTGAGAAAAGCTGTTATAAGCCTTCCTCCTCATGAATTCACAGGTATCAAAATAGCAGTTAGTTTCCATCTCCCATGCCAACTCTGGTTACTTAGCAGTAACTACCTGGACCTCTGAGTTGAAAACAAAAATAACAGGAATGTGTTCAGTCTGCTCAGAAAGAGGGACTGGCTATGCATTTGCAACATATTAAGTAATAACTTTTAAAAATTAACATGAGTGCTGTTTTAAAGTCCAAAGGTTATGCCAAATAACACAATGGCAACTGAACTTTTAGGAAAGAATGTGTTTCCAACACATCTTTGCTGTGTGCTGTAATTAAAGTTGCAGATTTCTAGAATTTGTCACTTTTGATAGCATTATCAAAGTGTCCTAAATTCATTTGTAACAATTCATTCAATAGGTTTAGTCAACTTGTGTAGTAATTTTTTATTTTATTGTTTTAATTAATAGGCTGATCTTTATTTCTAGTCTCATTGCCTTTTACTACATTGTACCAAAAGAGAAACACTAGAGAATGTTTCTGTGATATTGTGTTTTAAGTTAGCATTAATCTAACTCTACTGGCAAAAGCAGATTTATGTGGATTAGGCATAGCGCACATAAATAATTTAGAACATTTTTCTTAAATTCTCATTGATGAAGTTTAGTATGATTTTATATTTTCATATTTCTTCTAATACATTATGGATTGATACTTTTAAAGGTGTAATGAAAGTAAATAATCAGGGAAATAGTTATTATAACCAGGAATCCAGAATAACTAGAAAAGACATCCATAAGGCCAAATCTTTAATTTTTTAGATTCAACAGACATAAAATTTGTCTGTCAGATTATAACAAATTTCTAAAACACTTAACTTTTAATTACTGTATTTCTTAATTTTTCTTTTTCCTTTTAAAGTCTTATTTTCCTTAAAATATCAAAGTAATAATAAGTGTATTTATATCAATAAGATTGTGTAACAACTTTTATGAATCAGCAATGGCACACTTCTTGAGTATTACAGATTATTTTATTTAAAAATAGTTACTCAGAATAAATGGAACAAATATATTCCAAGCCTGATAGGATCCTGCACTGCACTAGACTCCAGAAATACAGAGATAAAAGGCATTCTTGGTCTTTATGAAATTCTTGATCTAGTGGAGAAGCCGGTTATACAATTTCAATAGATATGGTCAGTAATAAGACATGATTAATCATGGATGACGTGGAAGTGTAGAGGATACTGAGAGGATCCTGGAATTGATATTCCAAGATTGTGCCAGAGATATTGCTCTGGTATAGGAAACATCTGGCATCCTAGGGACAA
Source organism: Mandrillus leucophaeus (assembly GCF_000951045.1). Classification (NCBI taxonomy): domain Eukaryota; kingdom Metazoa; phylum Chordata; class Mammalia; order Primates; family Cercopithecidae; genus Mandrillus; species Mandrillus leucophaeus. The sequence continues at coordinate 1,027,648 of NW_012108075.1, forward strand.
TCTCCTTGCTAAGGTGAAATTCTTTGCCATGAACTTGCATGCTAGGAATATTTCTTAAATACATGTTATTGAACTTATAAGATGGAGTTTATTCATCTGTATTTGCAGTACAACAAAATAATTACTGGCCTTGACTGTCACTTGAGTCGCTTATTCTTCTTTAATTAGATTCCATACTATTTAAATGTATTTGAAGTTGAAAGTATATGTGAAGTAGTACAATGGCACCCGAACTTTTAGGAAACAATGTGTTTCCAACACTTCTTTGCTGTGTTCTGTAGTAGTCCGTCTGATATTGAAAGGAGAGTCTGGTGCCCATGAGAGGTAAGACACTTAAAGTGTTATTTTTAAAGAAATATTGTAAAATGAAAATGTAAGGTGTGTTTGCTTGTTTGTTTTGTTTGTTTGTCTGTTTTTTGAGAAG
>NW_012108075.1:1031431-1032204 GCF_000951045.1 Mandrillus leucophaeus
TATAACACAATTTGTTTATCCATTCACACACTGAAAGACATTTGTGCTGCTTACAATGTTGGACTACTGATATAGAATGAGATATTCTACAGTAATATTTACTAAGCCACACACTATTATTAATGCTACAAAACTTTCAAGAAATTATAAAATATATTTGACAATATGTATAATAATTATATATGTCAAAACATTTCCTTAAATTTGATGAGAAATCTTTTATTCATATAAAAAATATTATGTGTGACATACTGTGATATGCAAGTTGTTGCAACCAGAGGAAATTAAAAAACAAACAAAAAAAAATGTTTGGATGAAGACCAAAAGAACAAATTACTTTCCCAAATATTAATGCATTTTATTATGGCCCTAGATGTACAGAGATAAGAGATGCAAGCTTGGAAAACATGATAAAATAAATAAAAATATAAAAAACTGGGATGGCAGAAACGAATGCTAACCAATAATGAACAACCATCAAATAAATAGAAAAATAAGAAAATCAACAACATTAAAAGATTGCCGAAGTAAGAAAAAACACATAGAAAGAATATTCCTCACCTATAAACATTTTTTGTGAAATTCATCCTTCTATTGAGGGTAAGGGTGGAGGAAAAAGAGAGCAAGAGAAAGAGTGAAAGGCAGAGAGAGACAGTGGCGGAGAGAGAGAGTTCTATTAAAAGGAAATGAGGAAAAAAAATGAGATTTAAAAATTCAAGACTCGCCAGAGACAGTTGAAGTGTCCGGCATTCTTAAAAAAAAAAAAAAAAAAA
>NW_012108075.1:1035189-1044438 GCF_000951045.1 Mandrillus leucophaeus
AGGGAAATAGTTATTATAACCAGGAATCCAGAATAACTAGAAAAGACATCCATAAGGCCAAATCTTTAATTTTTTAGATTCAACAGACATAAAATTTGTCTGTCAGATTATAACAAATTTCTAAAACACTTAACTTTTAATTACTGTATTTCTTAATTTTTCTTTTTCCTTTTAAAGTCTTATTTTCCTTAAAATATCAAAGTAATAATAAGTGTATTTATATCAATAAGATTGTGTAACAACTTTTATGAATCAGCAATGGCACACTTCTTGAGTATTACAGATTATTTTATTTAAAAATAGTTACTCAGAATAAATGGAACAAATATATTCCAAGCCTGATAGGATCCTGCACTGCACTAGACTCCAGAAATACAGAGATAAAAGGCATTCTTGGTCTTTATGAAATTCTTGATCTAGTGGAGAAGCCGGTTATACAATTTCAATAGATATGGTCAGTAATAAGACATGATTAATCATGGATGACGTGGAAGTGTAGAGGATACTGAGAGGATCCTGGAATTGATATTCCAAGATTGTGCCAGAGATATTGCTCTGGTATAGGAAACATCTGGCATCCTAGGGACAATCTCCTTGCTAAGGTGAAATTCTTTGCCATGAACTTGCATGCTAGGAATATTTCTTAAATACATGTTATTGAACTTATAAGATGGAGTTTATTCATCTGTATTTGCAGTACAACAAAATAATTACTGGCCTTGACTGTCACTTGAGTCGCTTATTCTTCTTTAATTAGATTCCATACTATTTAAATGTATTTGAAGTTGAAAGTATATGTGAAGTAGTACAATGGCACCCGAACTTTTAGGAAACAATGTGTTTCCAACACATCTTTGCTGTGTTCTGTAGTAGTCCGTCTGATATTGAAAGGAGAGTTTGGTGCCCATGAGAGGTAAGACACTTAAAGTGTTATTTTTAAAGAAATATTGTAAAATGAAAATGTAAGGTGTGTTTGCTTGTTTGTTTTGTTTGTTTGTCTGTTTTTTGAGAAGCAATCTCCCTCTGTCACCCAGGTTGGAGAGCAAGTGGCGTGATCTCCGCTCACTGCAACCTCCATCTCCGAGTTCAAGCGATTCTCTTGCCTCAGCCTCCCAAGAAGCTGAAATTACAAGCACGCACCACCACGTCCCACTAATTTTTGTATTTTTAGTAGAAATGGGGTTTCGTCATGTTGGCCAGGCTGGTCTTGAACTCCTGACCTCAGGTGATCCACCTGCCTGGGCCTCCCAGTATGCTGGGACTACAGGTGTGAGCCACCATGCCTGGCCGTAAGTATTTTAAAAGCTTATAATTTTCCTCGAAACAGTGATCATTTATCATTTCTTTACTGATTCAACACTGACAGCTAGAAAGAAATGTATGTGCCTTTCTTGATTGCAATTGCCTTTCCTTATCTTTAGGAGCTATATTCTTGATTCATCTTTCTGATGACATGTAATTTGAATTGCTAAACAGTACCTCAATCAGAAACATTTTCCTTGTAAAATATGTTGGTTTGAAATTACACATATCTATGTGAGGGCTAAAAAAATCTTGAAAAATGTTTACTAGAGTTAGGATTTCACAAGATTAACACGGTTATTGTGATTCTGATACCTTCTAATTCTACAGAAAATGCTTTTAATTGCCATTGTGCAATAGATTAATTAAACTTTAGTTTTAATGTGACTCATTCAGTAAGTTTAGGCAACTTGGGGAGTAAATTTTTTTTAAATTGGTAGGCTGGTCTTTATTTCTATTCTCATTGCCTTTGACTACATCATACTAAAAGGTGAATACTATTATACATAACAGGAGAGCAAGTCATGAAAATAAAACAGAATTGCATGTTAAGAGATCATTATTTATTTAATGTTGGGAAGTGATTAAACAAATCATAGTCTATTATTTCAAATGCCAGATCAAATGTACAAAAATTATGTAAAAGTGGAAAATTATAATGATTCAGAAAAAGTAGTCATCTGAATAACTGAGTACAAAAATACCAATTTTTTATTCTTATCGCTTATCTAATTTTAGTCTGATTCTGTAGAATTATGAACATGAAAATATAAAATATATGGCATGTGATTATTTGTAGTATACTATGTGGTACTACGAAATAGATCTTACAAGCTATGGGTAGGTCACTTGTTCTCTCCTTAGAGTTTTTCCCCAGGTTCTGAGACTAGTCTTAATCTAACATCGAAAGAAATTAGAAGCCTGATGACAGTATATGCGATGCCAGCTCTGGTGGCTAAGATATTAGTTTACAAAGACTGAATACCAATGTTATTGAGTGTTGAGTGTTCTAATGTCCCACCAAGATACTTTTTGTCTTGTTGCTATGACAATGACGAATGAAATCTCAGCTGTGCACTTCAGAGTTCACACTGAGACTTTACTTCCTACCACCTGCTGCCAGATTTCTCAACTACCACCCATCATCTTGCTCAGCCCTTTCCTCTTTTGGAGATGCCTAGATCAACAATTTGCTCAAATGTGTCTTCTTTCTTCAAATGCAGATTCTGAGTTGCAAATGCAACTGTGGTCTTGACTGTGCATGGAGTAATGATGCTTAGCTCCTCTCATGATTGATAGCATTAGGAGATAACTGAGATACAAAACATGAAAATGTTTCAACTAATGCAAGTCTTAGATATTTATTAACATTTTTTTTCTTATCCTAAGTCTTTCTTTTAGGGATACAACTTTCTCTTTCAACTGTGTTATAACTTTTTGTCTTAAATTAGTTTAAAAGTCACAAGAAGTTATTAAAAATAGTATGCAGTTCTCATGTATGCTTCATTCAACTTTATCCAAATACAGTATTTAATATAGCCATAGCACATTGTCAAAACCAGGATATTGACTATTTACTAAAGGTAACTCAGGTAGAGATCTTATTCAGATTTTACCAGTTTTTGCATTAAACTTTTTCATGATTTGCTCTGTGAACATATACCACATGTGCAGATTTGCGTGACCATCATCATAATCAGAATACCTTTATCATCACAAACAAGCTCCTTCCAATAACCCCTTAATTGTCATACCCTTTCACATGTCTAATACCTGACAAGCAATAATCTGTTCTCTGTCACCATAACTTTATCACCTTGAGGATGTTATATAAGTGGGACCATGGAACCATGCACTTTATAATCCTTTGAGATTGACGTATTCCATTCAGCATAATCCCTTTGAGTTCTATGCAAGTTAGAACCCAAATAATTAAACGTTGTACCAACAGTTTGTTATTTGTTATTTCAAAATATTATTCCATAGTATGATATAACACAATTTGTTTATCCATTCACACACTGAAAGACATTTGTGCTGCTTACAATGTTGGACTACTGATATAGAATGAGATATTCTACAGTAATATTTACTAAGCCACACACTATTATTAATGCTACAAAACTTTCAAGAAATTATAAAATATATTTGACAATATGTATAATAATTATATATGTCAAAACATTTCCTTAAATTTGATGAGAAATCTTTTATTCATATAAAAAATATTATGTGTGACATACTGTGATATGCAAGTTGTTGCAACCAGAGGAAATTAAAAAACAAACAAAAAAAAATGTTTGGATGAAGACCAAAAGAACAAATTACTTTCCCAAATATTAATGCATTTTATTATGGCCCTAGATGTACAGAGATAAGAGATGCAAGCTTGGAAAACATGATAAAATAAATAAAAATATAAAAAACTGGGATGGCAGAAACGAATGCTAACCAATAATGAACAACCATCAAATAAATAGAAAAATAAGAAAATCAACAACATTAAAAGATTGCCGAAGTAAGAAAAAACACATAGAAAGAATATTCCTCACCTATAAACATTTTTTGTGAAATTCATCCTTCTATTGAGGGTAAGGGTGGAGGAAAAAGAGAGCAAGAGAAAGAGTGAAAGGCAGAGAGAGACAGTGGCGGAGAGAGAGAGTTCTATTAAAAGGAAATGAGGAAAAAAAATGAGATTTAAAAATTCAAGACTCGCCAGAGACAGTTGAAGTGTCCGGCATTCTTAAAAAAAAAAAAAAAAAAAAAGCTACAAAAATATAGATTCACTTTGTTTCTCAAGGAAAAAAAGAAAAAAAGAAATGATATCTTTAAAGATGACGGCCATCAGGCCTAGGAAGACAGATTGACATGAAGAGATATTTCAGGAGGGAAGTATGAGAAAGATGAGACAGATAAAAGACTACAAAATCAGCCCGGTTAGAAAAAAGATTTTTTAAAATAAATCTAAATGTTACTTGAAATTACTCTGAAATCAGACTTTTGGTGAAATCAGAATGAAAAACCTGGTGAAGAAATAAGGCTATCAGAAATAGAAAAAGATAATGCATGCAATAAACATTTAATGGCTTATAACAGGAAGTGAAATGAACATCAATACAAACTCTCCTCCTATCATCTAAAGCAATATCTGCTAATACACAGCTTTCAAAATGTTGACAAGTCAGATCACACATAGCTATTTACATTCATAGACCAATGAACTAAAATATTCTCCTGACTCAGCTCTTTTTCTCGTTTGAGCCACTCTTGGTTCCTATGACACGGGAACTTCAATAGTTGCTAACTAAAATCTAGGAAAAACTGGAATGCATCATTGGCTTGAATGCTCAAAATTTACTTCTGTGTCAAGATTCTTCCAATACTCTACTCTCTCTTTATTCTGTAAAACTAAAAATTAATATGGGAAGAAGAGAATGGGCTTTAAAAATGGAGCTTACCTTGCTCTATACAATAAAATAATTCTTAAAACAGTTAGTGCATCATCTTCACAGATGAGCAGCCACATACTTTAAAGATCTAATGGGACCAGCTACAGTGACCTGTGGAGGTGAGACCAGGTACTTCAGTGGCACAACTTGACAGAGGGAAACTTTATGAGTTTTTTCAATGCAGATATATAGATAGATATAGCCCATTCATTTTAATATTGAGCAATTGTATGGGTGTACCCAGATGAATGCAACCATCTCTTTATTGTTGTGTAACTGTATTCTCTACAACATACTGCCTATTTCAAATCATGGTTCACAAACATGCTTAAAACATGATACTTTGTGCTCATTTGTGAGTATGTGTCTAGAATATTTAATCATAGAAGTATTTTAACCACTGACAAATGTAATTTTTCCTCCAAATGTCATATATTTTTCACTTCCACAAATGGAGTATGAATGAATTACATTACAGTCCCTCCTCTCCACTACATTATTTGATATTTTTATATATACACTTTTGTTTTAATGTATATATCTTTGGCCACTATTTAGATTAAACAACAGTATCTTGTCATTTTGAAGGATCGGTTGTGTATACTGGAAAATATTCCTTTTTATGTTGTAAGTGTTGTAAACATTTTTTCCTACTTTGTAATTTGCTTTTTAATTTTTAATTTGTGGGTCATTTTATTGCCCAGAAAGTTATTTGGGGAAAAGGGCAGGAAGTTCTGATTTATTTGCTTTAATTTCACATAGTATACTTATATGAAAATTTTTCTCCTTCTGTTTTTCCAAGTTTTAGTCTTAAAAATATTCAAAATTTAGGCCAAGCATGGTGGCTCAAGCCTGTAATTCCAGCACTTGGGGAGGCAGAGGCAAGCGAATCACGAGGTCAGAAGATCGAGACCATCCTGGCTAACACGGTGAAGCCCCGTCCCTACTAAAAATACACAAAAGTAGCCGGACGTAGTGGCGGGCACCTGTAGTCCCAGCTACTCGGGAGACTGAGGCAGGAGAATGGCGTGAACCCGGGGAGCGGAGCTTGCAGTGAGCTGAGATCCAGCCACTGCACTCCAGCCTGGGCGACAGAGCGAGACTCCATCTCAAAAAAAAAAAAAAAAAAAATCAAAATTAAAAAAAGTATTTCTATTAAATGTATTGCTCCATGTGATGTAGATTTAGCAATACATTAGAAGAGACTTTTTTTAACTAAAGGACTTTCATACCATGGTAGGGAGAATAATGGACCCCCAAAAAGGTCTGTCCTCCCAAGCCCAGAAATCTATGAATATGTTACCTTAAATACAAAAGAGACTTTGCAGAAGTAATCAAAATAATGACCTTAAGATGTGGGATTATTCTGGAATATCCAGATAGGCCTTGTTAGTAAAACCGTGAGGCAGGAAAGTAAGAAGCAGAATGGAGGTGTGGAGATAGGACCACAAATACAGAGTCAAAGTGATAAAATTCGTGGTTTCGAAGATATAGGGGGACCATGAGTCAAGAAATGTGGGCATACTCTAGAATCTGGAAAAGACAAGACAACAGAATCTCCTGTAGGCCCTACAGGAGGCACATAGCCCTACCTACACCTTGATTTTAGACCAGTGAGATCCATTTCACATTTCTGACCTTTTAAACTATAAGATATTAAATTTGTGTTAAGTCGCTAATTTTGTGGCCATTGTTTTGATAATTTACTTGACTATTAATTTATATCAATATGAATACTAATACACACACTAAATACACTAATAGGATATAATATACATATTAAACAGAAAAAATACAATAGGAAACTAATGGAAAACAAATATGCATACTAAAATAGGCAAGTAAACAAATACTTAAACAATTTCAGTAGGTATGTGCCTGAGGAAGTAGAAGATGGGTAAGGTAATAAGACTGGCTAAGGAGAAAGGGGCTTTTGTAGAAAACTGGTCACTTCAATCATAGTAATACTAACATTAATAATACTAATAATTTTTTAGTAGTGCAATATAACTAAAAAACATCCAAGGCAGAAAACATACAAAAAGATCAAGAGTAATATACAATTTTGATAAAATGTACATTCGACCCGAGAGTAAAAAGATTCTAAACACTTGAGAGTATAACAACCTGATGTTCTTTGGAAACAAAATCACAAAGAATACTTAAAAGGATGATAAATTCAATAAATTTGTGTAATAAAAGGTGTCATGAACAAAAATCACAAGTGAAAAACTGGGAGAAAATATTTGCAACATACGCTGTGGTTAAAAGATTTTTATCCACAATACAATGTATGTCAAAGTGCCTATAAATGGAAACAAAAGAAAATAAACAAACAAAAAAAGAGAAGCAAAGAAGATGTTTGCCAATGAACGAACATTTTATTTCTTAATCACAGTTGACCAATTAATGCGATAAAAGTTTGTCAATCCTAAATCTATTCTTAATTTTATGTCTAAAACAAATTCTTAACCTAATTTTATGTTCAATATTGGTCTAATTTGAGAGGAGGCAAAGTTAGTACAATGTCTAAGGGTAAATTCCTAGTGTCTTAATATAGACAGAGAGAAATTGATGTTTTTTTCTCGTGAATGTTCATTGTTTGGAAACTGTGAAGAGCTAAATGATAAAATTATGCTGAATTATTACTTATTATTTAATTAATATCTAAAGTACTAATATCTAAAACTCCTATCTCTAGGGATGAACAGAAAGTTGAAGTTCAAATTTATCAAATTGCTAAAGGATAAGTCTGAGATCAGTAATATTTTTGTTATATTTTTGTTTATAAAAAGGAGCTACTTAGATAAATATTTGGAAGCCATGTTGTAAGATACATGTGAACTTTATAAATTGGTATTTTCACTGTAGAATATTTCTGTTGACAATATACAGCATTCCATTTAGCACTGTTGAATTATTTAAACTGGAATTCTATTTTACTTGACATTATGCTACAGGAGTCTGAGAGAATACAATTATCCAGTTACGCATTTGTCTAGGTGAGATTTGAAGATCTATGAAATGAGGATTCCTTCAAACAAGAAGTGTGACTATTCTCATAAAGTTTTGGATACTAAGCTAGGCTAATTCTTTTAGCTATATCAAAATTCTTCTGCTTAACATTTCCTAGAAGACTAGTATTTTGTATCACTGCACATTTTTTTACAAATATATGTCATTCCCTTTGCTATTAGAAATATAGAAGGAAAGAATTTAAAACAGAAAGCATACATAGGTTTAAAGGTTCATTCAAAAAGTTAGAGAATCTGAATATATAGTTTATAATTTCCAAACTTCTATCAGTTTAGCACTATAGAAATGTTGAATTCACTTTGCCTTAATTTAGAGGCTTTATTTATTTATTCATTTATTTAAGAACAGATGTCTGCCTTAAAGGTCAAGCCAATTGTAATATTATGGCATAACAGATTTTGATTCTTGTTTTTAATATTAATCATCACCTTGTTAGTAACTTCTAACCATTTTACTTTTTAACCTCTCACTTGGTCTTTGGGGAGCCTTGTCATCTGCCCAAACTTTCGATGTCATTGTGTTGCAGCAGTGTGTGCAATTTCATCTGAAAAACATATCTTATCTCTTAACCTTAGTGGCTCTTTTACTTAATTATTTTCTTTTCTAAAGCTGTACCTTGGGTCTGATATAGACTATAATTTTGCTACAATCACCTCCATATCATTTTTGCTCATCAGTACTGCAGAATTGATCAGTGGCCCAGTCTCTGCCTCCCAAGGCTAATTATCTTAACAGTAATCCAAATTGAATTAAATTTGCTATCTCTCAGCACAACCAACTAAAAAGGAAAACATTGTGAAATCTTCATCAATACTACTGGATATAACATTAAAAAGATGGAAAAAGCAAATTTTATAAAGTTAAATTTGAATTGTGGCATAGAAAACACAGACATTTACTACTAAAAGATAATGATTCTGTTCCAAAATATAGTATATTTTTATCTTATGATTCCTTCTACCTGTAAAGTGACCTGCAATGCTAGGCATTAAAAGCTATTACCTCCACGTAAATAAAGCATTCTTGGAGCTATTTATATTTCTATCTATAACACCCTTAGAATGTTGGAATTAGTTATTTGGAAACAACGTAACTGTATTTGCCCTTATGCACTTTGGAAAAGTCATGTGTCTTCATATGTTCTACTCCAGTGACGACTTTCTATACTCTAAGTCAATATTTACCAATGTGTAATTGATGGAATATTTATTTAAAATAAGCTGGAATTTTTATTAAAAATAACCTGGTTTTAAAGCCCCACCTACCTCCCAATGATCTTGATTCAGTAGGTCTAGAGTGGAGTGTGAGAATATGCATTTTAGGTTCTGGATATTAGCCCTTTGTCAGATAAGCAGATTGCAAAAATGTTCTCCCATTCTGTAGGTTGCCTGTTCACTCTGATGGTAGTTTCTTTTGCTGTGCAGAAGCTCTTTAGTTTAATGAGATCCCATTTGTCAATTTT
>NW_012108075.1:1045158-1046981 GCF_000951045.1 Mandrillus leucophaeus
GTGATTTTTGCACATTAATTTTGTATCCTGAGACTTTGCTGAAGTTGCTTATCAGCTTAAGGAGATTTTGGGCTGAGACAATGGGATTTTCTAAATATACAATCATGTCATTTAGGGCATGCCAGAGTATTTCTTATGTCTGTTGACATTTGAGTGCCTTTGAGTTACTAGACAATTCACTCAATTATTTGAGCTGTTTTCAAGCACAAAACAACTTCATGGGCATTGGGATTAAATATTATTACTTCTATTTGTTTTGTTTTGTTGGTTTGTTTGTTTTAATCTAACAATAAAGAGGAACTGCTTATTATTTAATGCATGCAATAGAACCTGTGTACTTGGATGGTAACATGGCCAGTCAACATGTGGGATAGCTTTAAAGAAGTGCTGGGTTTCCACAGGCAGAGTGCTTGTGAGGGCCATCTTCCCTCACTGTCTGTGTGCTGCATTATAAGATGGTCCATGTATTTCCACTTAAATTGGTTTACATATTCTGGTCTCTAATCTTAATTGAACCAATATTTAGAAAACATACAATTGACCTATTCCTACAAAAACTAGTAATATGAACTAATAACAACTATTTCAGAATGTGTTAGTGATAAAAAGAATTGGCAATGCCAGTAGTTCTTATCGAACAACCACATTAAAAGACAAAATTGAGACCCAAAGGCAATATTTCAGAAAAATAATGATATTTTTTCATGTTGCCCACTCAGTAATGGAAGACAAAGGCCACATACCATTGTTGAAATATTAATTCTTACAGAAGCATAAAATTAGATAGAATAGTACATAGAAAGCAAAACAGAGACAAATAAAAATGCATTATTTTTCAGTATGCATTGTTGACAGGTGCTAGAGTGTATTATTGATGATCTAAATAAACATTTTTAGAAAAATTATATACTGTGGGAGGTTTACTGTAGAATGCATGACAGCCCAGATGTTTCTAACATCTCACTTTATTTTCTACATTTTATTTTGCAAATCAACATGTCAAAACTGCTTTTTGTAAGCTACTAAAGGAAAGGTACACTGGAAATTCATGTCTTTAAAAAAGTAAATGACAATTTTGAATTAATTTAGGAAAAAGCTAAGTGTTCTGAGCTAAGGGTACAAAGAAATTTTTATGCATGAATTTTACAATATCATTCAGAAGAAAGCAATTGTTCCATCATAGAAGTATTATAGAAGCCAGAAGTGTACGTGTCATACAAGATGACTTTCATAACAATTATTTTACAAAATGAGATCTTTAAAATATATACAGCAGGAGACTTTTATACTGTTTTATAAGGAGATGATGAAAAACTGAAACTCTTGTAACCACAGAGAAGTATGCCGGTTCTCTTGTGGCAAAGTATATAAAATAGTTGAACCAAAAATGAGGTGCATTTGTCAGCATAATACTGCAGATTTGTTGAATTTTTTATGATAAATGTCTCTCAGTAGTGTACTATTGGCAGATAATTTTGAAAATATAATCTATTGCTGCAGTGCAAAAGTCATGATTCAAAAATGGGTATGAAAATAATGTTTTTGAAAGAAACTTCTGCGAATTAGGAACACTTTTGAGATATGAATATTTCCTAACATTTTAGGATTTTATTAGCCAAAATTCGTATGACTTACAACAATACTTTTAAATGTCTATTCATAAAAGTTAAAAACTTCTAATCTATTTAAAGTGTTCCAGAGGCCGGGCGGGGTGGCTCAAGCCTGTAATCCCAGGACTTTGGGAGGCCGAGACGGGCGGGTCACGAGATCAGGAGATCGAGACCATCCTGGCTAACACGGTGAAACCCCGTCTCTACTGAAAA
>NW_012108075.1:1047256-1076930 GCF_000951045.1 Mandrillus leucophaeus
AAAATAAAATAAAATAAAATAAAATAAAATAATAAAGTTTTCCAAAATGAAGGTTTGCAATGGGCTTTGAAGCAATTTGTTACTTATATAAACTGTACATATTTTCAAAATTGGGTTTAGAAGAGCAACATCAAAAAAGAGAATTTTGAGCACTCAATTTTAACAAAAGTCTTTATGTATTTGCACATACAAATTGAAAGAGTAATACATTTATGTTCAGCCAATACTCTTCTATCATTTTTATCTACATGTCACTGTGTGGCAGATAGTATAACAAAATATCAAAATAAACTGAGTTTTTGAAAACCTCCCAATGCATTTAAAAATAAACTGCTTTTCCAAACTTTTAATCATAAATATTTGTGAAATGAAGCAAATGTAAGTAAGTTGCTATATAAATTATTGAACTATTTATAATATTTTAATAAAGAGCAAAATATTATATAGGATCAATACATAAAATAAAACTTTTCATTAAGATGTTATTTTGAGACATTCTTACACATTTTGGGTTTTGCTATTTTGCATATAAACCCTTCCAATTGTAATTTAATAAAAATACATGCCTTAGTGCATAGACAACTTTTTTAAATTGACAGATGCATGTTCAAAAATTTGGAGGTCACCAACATAGCTTACTGTGCCGATAAAGAAATCCCTTTTGAAAGCCACAGTGTGCAATCCTAAACTCGTTTTTTAAGCCAAATAAAAATCAGTGATGTGCTGGTAATTATTTTAAAATATGATTGGGGTAAAAGAATGCTTTCATTGGTAAGGTTTGCTGATTTCCATTATAATTTTATAAAATTAATACATAAAATAAATGATACTCCTTCAAGAGTTAATTTCATGAATTAACTGCAAGACAGTAACCCTAATACTATCAGTAACATTAATAACAGCAACATTAATACTACTCCAAGAGTTAATCTCAGATTAACAGCAGGGAATCGTGCAGAGTTGGGAATTGAAGTGAACAATGAACTCCTGCACACTGGTCTAGCACACCACTGGATAAAGTGTGTCCTGTTGGCAAGAGATTATTCCACTCTCATTTGTGAAAAATCATATGTGAAATTCTAGTAAAGAAACTTTTGACTTGAACTTTTTAATTATTTTAAAGTTTCCCTGCACTATTTAACAAGTGCTCTGTACATGTTTCTTTCAGGATATGTCATTTTAAAAATTCTAATTATTTTCATATTCTTAACTATTAAAATATAATCTATAGACATACATTTTCTCTAAGCAGGTTTTAACATTAAGAGGTGGCCAAGCAGATTGAAAAAGAAAATGGAGAAAAAAAATATTTCTGCAATTAAAAAAGTATTTTAATTCTATGTGAAGATATTTTTAAACAGAATTAGTTTAGAGAGCTGAATAAAAATCACTGAGAAAATTAAGTTTGGCATGCATAAACTTCCTATCACAAAAATTTAAAAAGAATGAGTGTAAAAATAATCCCCCTCCACTCGACACACGCCTACTTACCCACATACTCAATTAGAAAATTTAAGTGTCTTGATTTGTTCCCTTAGAACAAATCCGATGGAAAGCACTTTACACTCATGTGGACTCATTTCTATTCCAGTGTTTTTTCACTTAGCAAATTATGATTTTTCCTTTCTCATTAAGATTAATTTAGAAAAGAACAGAGTGTTTGATTGCTGGTGGATTCCTCTTCAATACACTGCTCACATACAAGAATCAATTATACTTGGCTCATCCAATTCTTAAAAACAAGAATCAATTATACTTGGCTCATCCAATTCTTAAAAACGGTTTTAGATTGCTTTATAACTCTCATCTATTTGTCAAATTACTCTGCCATTATCTTTGTGTTCACTAAAGCTAGGACAAAATTGTGTTTAAACAACAGTTTACTTTAATATCCTAAAGTTCAAAAGAAGATAATTGAACAAACACTATGCAAATACGCACATAGACATTAGCATCCTTGTTTACTTTACACTAGAATCTAAATCTACTTACCTATAAAGTAGTACCCTTTATATAATGGGAATGGGCCAGAAATTATATTAATTTTTCTCAAATATTTTAAAAGAAAAGCTATGCAATCTTCATCTTACTAACTGAACCTGCTGTCAGCATAGCTAATTAAATTATCATGCCAACCAACTTTGTTATACAGCAGGAAAAAGGGCAATAATTCATAGATTACTGCATAAGTCTCTTAACTGAACTGTTTGCCTCTAAGCTCATTCTCCTCTATTCCAGTGTCAATGCTGCCATCAAGTTGATTTCCTTTTACTTCAATTGATTTGCATCTTTATTCACTAAGCGCATGGACAGAATTTGTATCAAATAAATTTCATGATCAGACACGTCAAGGTTTTCAATAGTACGTCTTGAAATGAATCATTTATTCAGTCAATCATCTATTCAATCATTTATTTAGAAATATTTTTAAGCATTATTTACCAAAGATTTCTCTAATAATCGTGATACAGAGAAAACATACAATCCTAATATCTAACGTACTTGCATAACTTTAGCTTCATTTATCCTACCATCTTGATAGGATACTTCCTCTGGCTACTTTTAATTTTCAAGTATTTTTGCAGTCCACTATCTCCCAGCCTTTGTTTATACCATTTGATCTCCTTGGAATATTGTTCTTTGTTTGCCACAGATGCATCTTTCAATTCCACCTAAATTCTGATTTTCTCTGTAAAATGTTCTCAAACTTGCTTTAGTAATAGAAACGTCTTTTACATTACTGTAACAGCCTTTTGTATTTTGTCCCATAATTTAACCCATTTTTAAAATTTTCTTTACTGTGTCTCAGATATGTTGCTAGATCCTTAAGTATCTTTAAGCAAAATATACAATAACATAACACAAAAAGGCTTATTTTTCATTCACATCATAATTTAATGCAGAATATAGGCTGAGGTGTGGCAAGATAAAAAATAACGTTCCATGTAGTCTTTTAGGGATCTAGGCTTCGTATAGTGGAGCCTAGTTCTATAGCTCCACCATCCTTGGAGCCTCAGTGTTCACCGTTCCATCAACCTCCAGCTGGCAGAGGAGGGAAGAGAGAGTGTAGAGATGATTGTGCAGGAGGTTTTCAGGGCCAGGCATGAAGGCTGTACACATGGATTCTGTAGAATTGTATTGGCCAGGACTCAGTCATGTGGCTTCTTGCGACTACAAGAGAGGCTGGGAAATGCAAGCTAAATTTTTGCCTAAGAGGAAAAGAAATATATTTTGGCAAAAACATGGCACACTTTGCCATAGCCTGACTGTCTCTGCCCATCTATCTTGTATACTGTTCTCAGATTAGCATTCAGTCATTCATCGAACAAATGTCTACTTAAGGCCACAATATGCAGGCCACTATGCAATGCACCATGGCTATAAAAATGCATACCTTCTAATTTGGCCTTCCTTGGAGTTCACCAGCTTGTGGGGAATGATAATAACGAAAATAAATCTCTATAATGAGTTATATATCTTGATGGACTAAGCAAAACAAATTTTCTAAAGTGTGTGTGTGTGTGTATAGACATATATATACACACACACATATATATATGCATGCATAACTTTCTCTTCATTTATCCTACCATCCTGGTAGGAAACTTCCTCTGACTACTTCTAATTTTCAAATATATTTTGCAGTCCACTATATATGTGTGTGTGTGTATACACACATATACACACAAATATATACACACATATACACATATATGCATATATGCACACAAATATATACACGTATATATACACACACATATATATGTACACATTCACATATACACATTCAACTGACAACAAATACAACAAACAGCATATATTTATTGTATACATAATATTTGAGTGTATGTATACATTGTGGATTGGTTAAATCAAGCTAATTAACATATATATTACATCACTTTTTTATGAGAACACTTAAAATCTACATTTTTAGAAATTTTAAAGTATGTGATACATTATTATTACTCTTGTCTGACTGAAATTTTGTATTCTTTAGTCAATATTTATCTGCCCTCCTCACCCTCCACCCTCAGGCCCTTATAACCCCATTTGATTCTCCGCTTCTATGAATTGGACTTCTATAGATTCCACATGTAAATGATGTCATGTAGTAGTTTTTTCCATGCCTGGTTTATTACATTTAATGTAATGTCCTCCAGGTTCACCCATGCTGCTGCAAATGACAAGATTTCCTTCATCTTTGATGCTGGATGATATTCTATCTGTCTATCTATAGATCTATCTATCTCTATATTTATCATCAGTCTATCTATCTTTATCGCTTGATGGACACTAAGGTTGATGGCTATTTTATATGCTGGCTATTTTCTTTGGATGTATGTACTCAGTAGTGGGATTGCTAGGTTATATAGTAATTCACTTTAATTTTTTGAGTAACCTCCATACTGTTTTCCATACGGGCTTTAGTAATTCACTTTCCTATAAACAGTGTACAAAGGGTTCCATTTTCCTCACATCTTCACCACTACTTGTTATATTTTGTCTTTTGGATAAGAGCCATTCTAACAGATGTGAGTGAATATCTCATTTTGTTTTGAATCTGCATTTCCCTGGAGGGATGTTGAGTATTTTCTTATATACCTGTTGGTCATTTGTAGGTATTCTTTTGAGAAATGTCTTTTCAGGTCCTTTTTTCATTTTCTAATCAGTTATTTGTTTTCCCGCTATTGAGTTGAGTTTATTATACATTTTTGGATGTTAATCTTGTATCAGATATATAGTTTGCAAATATTTTCTCTTATTCCATAGAGTGTCTGTTTCCTGTTGCTATTTCCTTTGTTGCTGAGATGCTTGTGAGTTTTATATAATCCCCTTTGTGTATTTTTCTTTTGTTGCCTGTGCTCTTGGGATCATGTCTAAAAAGTCATTACCCATATCAATGTCATAGAGCATTTCCCCTATGTTTTCTTCTAGTATTTTTACAGATTGAAGTCTTATATTAGAGTCTTTAATGCATTTTAGTTGATTTTTATATATAGTGTGATGTAAAGGTCTAATTTAATTCTTCAGTGGGCAGATAAACAGTTTTCGCAGCATAATTTATTGGAGAGTGTGTTTTTCTCCATTGTGTGTTCTTGGAAACTTTTCAAAATCATTTGAGGCTGGAAATTACAGGTGTCTCACACCTGTAATCCCAGCACGTTGGGAGGCCAAGGCTGTTAAATTGCTTGACCTCAGGAGTTCCAGACGAGCCTGCGTAACAAGGCAAAATCATGTCTCTACAAAAAAATACAAATATTAGCTGAATATGATGACATGTGTCTGTAGTCCCAGCTACCCAGGAGGCTGATGTGGGAGAATCATTTGAGCCCCAAACATCTAGGCTGCAGTGAACTGAGATCATGCCACTGCACTCCAGCCTGGGTGACAGAGTAAGACCTTGTCAAAAAAAAAAAAAAAAGAAAAAAGAAAAAGCAATTGAAGTCAAATGTGTGGTTTTATTTCTGCCTTTATAATTGTGATCCATTCATCTATCAGTCTGTTTTCATTCCAATACCATGCTCTTTTGTTTACTATAACTTTGTAATAGCATATTTTGATGTTAGGTAGTGTTTTAATGCTCCCAACTTTGTTCTTTTTGCTGCAGATTGTTTTAACTATTCAGCGTTTTTTGTGGTTTCATATGAGTGTTAGAAATGTTTTTTATTTATCTCTTTCTGTGAAATGTCGTTGGAATTTCAGTAAGAATTGCATGGAAACTGTAGATCACTTTAGGTACTATGGACATTTAAAAATATTAATTCTTCTAATCCATGAAAATAAACCTCCATTTTTTTGTGTCTGTATTTCCTTTTTTAATGTTTTATAATTTCAGTGTTTTATTCCATTTTGGGAAAACTGGAAGTGCGTAAGTAATTTCTAAGCAAAGATGCCTGGCATGGTAGTCAATACAGAATTTTGTAACTCATTTGATAAATCTAGGCTAGGGAGATGAGTAGTCATCTGAATTTCTTAGCTAATTAAATTTGTATTAGAAGATTACAATGAGAAGGGACTTTGTACAGGCCTGTAGGAAACATAACACTATTAAGAGATATTTTCAGGTAATTAGTTAAGTAGGAAATTGTGAAGGAGGTATCATCCAAATATGAGGACAAAATAAAACAAAATTTTATAAGTAGCAAAAAAATCTTAAGTTGAGAGAAAATAGTGGTGTCATGGTTCTTTATTAGATAGACCAGGAGATGGAAAAAGAAAAGTGAGAAAATCAATGACGATTAGTCTTGAAAGACTTCACTAATTTTCATTATATTACCAACATCATTTAATGTTTCTCTTCATATCAGGAAATGCACAAAGAATACAACCTCTGTGAGTGACAAAGGGAGTCACCAACCAGTCTTACTTCATATTTGTAAGATTCCACCTGCATTATATTTCTCAAAGGGATGCATGCAAGCCAGCATTTTTAAGCTCTCATTTGAGAAGTGAATGTTAATTTTTTTTTGTTCCAAAAAAAAAAAAAGAGAAACATGAATCTTCATGAAGTATGGCAGCATCCATTCCATGACTGATTAAAATAGAACAGGATGGGTTTAGAGAAAGATCTTACTGTATGCCAAAAAATAGCTTTGTCAGTATAATTATTTGAAATGAATGTAGAATGATAAAAGGACTTATACATATACCATGTGTGTGTGATTTTGCTACATATTTGATTTTTATTAAATGCAATAACAAATTAAATGGGTCCTATACATTATAATAATAATAGAAAGTGATTAAAATCATTTAAATCCTGAATATTAAAAATTGTAAAGATTAAAAGAGATTTTTAATCCTTTTCATTATTGTTATTCAGATATAATAAAGTATATTCTTGAAGACACATCAAAAAAATGCATCGCTAATAGGGATCTAGGATCAACTTGTTGAGTTGGATTAGGAAAGCAATAAAAAAATTAGTCCCTTGACATTTTCTGTATCCAGATGTCTTGCCTTTTAATAAAATGTATTTTTCTTAGTCTTTTGTTTTAGGCAAAATTTCAATAATAAAATATATTTCATGTGCTTTGCTAGTTATAATGGAAATTGAACAGTTTTCTTTCTGAAAGCACTAATCAAAATGTATTAGATTGTTGCTAAGCACACATTCAGTTCTAAAATTTTATTATTTGGTGACTACATAAATACAGTTCATCAAAGAAAGGAAATGTGCACATTAGGAAAGGCAGTCATATTTTACCTTTAGTTTCCTTTCCAAAAAACTTTGCATCATGGAACCCAATAGTCATAGTATAAACACACAGTAAATACCTACCTATTGCTTGTGTGACTTTGATTCACCACTAAGTTTGAGGAATATTTTCAGAAATAGAACAAATAAGCAGGTAACCTGCTAGAAATATTTCAAATTTTCAACTAAATTAGACAAATTAGAATTATTATATGTTCTCTAAATGTTCATTATACCAATCAGACAACTTATGTGAAAAACTTGTACTACTTTTGTTTTAGGAGTCAAAACTTTTCCTAACATGTGACAAACTTTTTAATGGAAACCTACACAGGTGCCTCTTTTGATTAAAGCTGCACCTCGGAGGACTACACAAAGACTGTTCTCTTTTACTTATTTTTTTCTTTCAACTCTGAAAAAATTGAAAAGATAGAAAAATGTGTGAAATGTCATCCTTTTACTATGAAAATATCTGAACAGTTCTCTGTATTGGAATATAAATATCTATACCTTTTAAATGACTTTGACTTCTTTCAGAAAGAACCAGTGAATGTACACAATATTCCCACTAATCACACACACACAAAGGTAATAATTTTCTGACAACTTTCTTGATCTTTACAGCTTCATTTTTTATTTTGTGATTTATTTCCAGAAAAGTTATTGATCTCAGATTTATCCTTTCACTTCTCTTTTTAATTTTTATTTTTGTACTATTCTCACGCTGAAAGGTGAAATAGTAAACGTCTCCATTTTTTCTTTATCCTACTGCCCCAAATCATTCTTACCTCTCCCCTACACCCCCGTTCATAAATCTTGGAGTTCTGAACAAAAGGATAGGAGAGCAGAGCATCTATTTCATTTAATTTTATTTGAGACTATGTCCTTACACCTTAAATCAGTTTATGTTTTGCTTGTATTTTGCTCTCTAAATTAATTTAACAGGCAAAAATATATATTATTGTTATTTTTCTGAGAAGTTACTAAAATTATGTTGTTAAGGTTTAATGTGAGTTTGTTAGTAGTAGGCAAAGAAGAATGAAATGCATTGACATTTTACTCTGGGGTGGGCGTGGTGGCACATGCTTGTAATCTCAGCATTTGGGAGGCCAAGGCTGGAGGATCACCCAAGGTCAGGAGTTCAAGACCAGCCTGGTCAACATGGCAAAACACCATCTCTACTAAAAATACAAAAATTAGCCAGGCGTGGTGGCACATGTCTGTAATTCTAGCTAATCAGGAGGCTGAGGCAGGAAAATCGCTTGAACCCGGGAGGCAGAGGTTGCAGTGAGCTGAGGTCGCACCACTGCACTCCAGCCTGGGTGACAAGAGTGAAACTCTGTATCAAAACAAAACAAAACAAAACTAAACTAAACAAAACAGAAATTTTACTCTGTAAGTCTACCTTAGAAGTCCTCACTAAAGCTCCAACCTGCACCTCATTTTCTACAATGCATACTATCTCTCGTTGGCAGTAAAGCTCAGAGACATGCAGTTTCTCTAGCTGGATTCCAAAACAACATGCAAATGAATGTTCATTAGTCTCTTAAAAGATAGAGAAATTGAGAGATGATCTAGCTGTGTGACATTTACAAGAAAATTACTATTTAATGGAAATCAAATAATCTAGAAATTTACATTTTATAATTTTATTTGTATGTATTTAATATATATATATGTCTGCATATTCCTGAATATACATATATAAATATAATCAATATGGTTTATATTTTTATTTGAGGGGATATATTAATTATTTTAAAATACTTTTGTGAGTATGTTGTAGGTATATATTTTATGGGGTATGTAAGATATTTGATACAGGTATAAAATGTGTAATCATCACATCAGAGTAAATGAGGAATTCTTATCCTCAAACATTTATCCTTTCTTTGTGTTATAAACAATCCAATTATACTCTAGTTATTTAAAAATGTACAATAAATTATCATTGATAAATTCACCAATAAATTCACCAATATTGTTGACTGTTTTGTTGTCAAATGCTAGATTTTATTTTTTCTATTTAATAATATTTTTATAACTATTAATTATCCCTGCCTTTCCCCAACCCCTGTCCAACCACTACTATTCCCAGCATCTGGTAACCATCATTCTACTTTCTGTCTCCATAAGTTCAGTTGTGTTAATTTTTAGTTCCCACAAATAAGCTAGAATATGCAGTTTGTCTTTCTGTGCCTGGTTTATTTCACTTAGTATAATGACATAGAATACCATCCATGTTGTTGTACATGGCAGAATCTCATTCTTTTTACGACTGAATAGTACTCCATTGTGTACACATACCATATTTTCTTTATTCATTTATGTGTTGATAGACACATAGGTTGATTCCAAAGCTTGGCTATTGTGAATAGTGCTGCAATAAGCATGGGAGTGCAGATATGCATTTGATATACGAATTTCCTCTCTTTTGGTATACACCTAGCAATTGAATTACCAGATGGTATGGTAGTTTTATTTTTATTTTTTTTTAGGAACCTCAATACTTGTTCTTTATAGTGGTTGTACTAATTTACATTCCCACCAAAAGTGTACAAGGGTTACCTTTCTCCACATTGTCGCCAGCATTTGTTATTGCCTGTCTTTTGGATAAAAGTCATTTTAAATGGGTTGAGATGATATCTCATTGTATTTTTAATTTGCATTTCTCTGATGATCAGTGATGCTGAATACCTTTTTATATACCTGTTTGCAATTTGTATGTTAAAGTCTATTCATACCTTTTGCCCATATTTAAAAATTGATTATAAGATTTTTTGTAAATATTTTCTCCCTTTCTGTGGGTTGTTTCTTAACTTTGTTGATTGATTCTTTTGCTGTGCAGAAGTTTTTTAACTTGATGAGATCCTATTTGTCCATTTGTGCTTTGTATGCCTGTGCTTGTGGGATATTGCTCAAGAAATCATTGCCCAGACCACCAACGTCCTGGAGAGTATCCCCAATGTGTTTTTGTAGTAGTTTCCTAATTTGAGGTCTTAGATTTAAACCTTTAATCCATTTTGATTTGATTTTCTTACAGGGCAAGAGATACGTGCTCAGTTTTATTCTTTTGCAAAAAGATACCCAGTTTTACCAGCACCATTTATTGAGGCTAATTTCATTTTCCCAATGTATGCTTTTGGCATCTTTGTAGACGCTGAAGCTGCTGTAGACATACAGATTTATTTCTGGTTCTCTATTCTGTTACATTTGTTTATGTGTCTATTTTTATGTGAGGACCATGCTGATGTGGTTACTATATAGCATTGTAGTATAATTTGATGTCAAGACATATGATTCCTTAAATTTGGTTTACTTTGCTCTGGATAGCTTTGGGTATTTGGGTCTTTTATGGTTGTATATAATTTTTGGATTATTCTCCCAATACCATTGTGAATAATATCATTGGTAGTTTGATGGAAGTTGCACTATACACTGCTTTGAGTGGTGCTGACATTTTTATAATATTGATTCTTCCAATCTTTGAGCACTGAATATCTTTCCATTTGTTTGTTTCCTCTTCAATTTCTTGCATCAATGTTTTGTAGTTTTCATTGTAGAGATCTTTCACTTTTTTAAGTTTATTCCTAGGTGTTTTATTTTATTTGTAGCTGTTGCAAATTAGATATACATTTATAGTATCTACAAATAAAATACAATTCTTGATTTTTTTCAGAATTCTGTTGGCATACAGACATATTCCCAAGTTTTGTATGTTGATTTTGTATCCTGCAATTTATTGAATTGGTTTATTCAAGTTAAATAATTTTTAGGTGTATTACTTAGCTTTTTTCAAGTATCAAATCATATCATTTGCAGACAAAGATAATATTACTTATTCCTTTCCAATTCGGTACAGCTAGGACTTCCAGTACTATGTTGAATAACAGTGGTGACAGTGAGTATCCATGCATTGTTCTAGATATTAGAGAAAAGACTTACTTTTTCCCCATTTAGTATGATACTAGCTGTGAATGTGTTGTATATGGCTTTTATCGTGTTGAGATATGTTTGTTCTACACACAGTTTTTGAGGATTTTTAACATGAAGGGAGGTCGAATTTTAGTAAATGCTGTTTCAGATCAACTGAAATAATCATATGGTTTTTGTCCTTTATTCTACTGACATGATGTACTGCATTGAGTGACTGTTGTATGTTGAACCATCCTTGCATCGCTGGAATAAATCCCATCTGGTCATGATGAATGAACCTTTTATTGTGTTGTTAAATTGGGGTTTCTAGTATTGGGGATTTTTGCATCAATATTTATCAAGAATATTGACCACTAGTTTCCTTTTCCTTTTTTTTTTTTTTTTTGATGTGTCCTAGACTGGTTTCGATATCAGCATAATAATGTCCTTGTAGAGTTAGTATGAAAGTATTCCCTCCTCCTATATTTTTAAGAATAGTTTGAGTAAGATTGGTAGTTATTTAAATACTTGGTAAAATTCAGCAGTGAAGTCATCAGGTCCTGGGTTTTTCATTTGCAGGGAGACTTTTTATTATGGCTTTGATCTGATTACTTATGGTTCTGTTCTGGTTTAGGGTTTCTTAATGGTTTAATCTTGGTAGGTTGTATTTGTCTAGGAATTCATTCATTTCTTCTAGGATTTTCAATTTATTGGCCTATAATTACCCATAGTAGCCTCTTCTGATCCTTTGAATTTCTACATTATCAGTAGCAATGTCTCCGTTGCCAATTCTATTCTGTTTCTTTAGGTCTTCTTTTTGACTTAGCTAGTTAGACCAAATATTTGCTTGTCAATTTTATCTTTTCCAAAAACTAATTTTTTGTTTTCTTGATCATTTGTATTTTTGCTTCAATTTAACTTATTCATGCTGTGATTTTGTTTTCTTCTAATTTTTCTTACACTAATTTTGTTAAAATGTATCATTAGACTGTTTATTTGAAGTTTTACTAAGTTTTTAACATAGGCACTTATTGCTATAACCTTTCTTCTTAGTAATGTTTTGCCATATCCCATAGATTCTGGTATGTTGTGTTTCTATTTTCATTTGTTTCAAGGTGTTTTTAAATTTCCTTCTTAACTTTTCATTTACCTACTGGTTATTCAGGAATGTGTTTGTATACTTTCCCAAATTCCTTCTGTTATTGATTTCCGGTTTTATTCTATCGTGATCACAGAAGATACTTTATTTTCTTTTCATTTTGCATGTTTCAAGACTTGTTTTGGGGACTAACATATGTTCTATCCATGAGAATTCTACATGTGTTGAGAAGACTGTGTATTCTTCAGTCATTGGATAAAAAGTTCTGTAAATATATATTAGGTCCATTTGGTCTATAGTGCAGATTAAGTCCATTGTTTCTTCATTGATTTTCTGTCTGAATAATCTGTCCAATGCTGACAGTGGAGCATTGAAGTCTTCAGGTATTTTTTACTGTGCTTCCCCTCCTCTCTCTCTTTTTGTCCTTTTTCTTTCTCTCTCTCTCTTTTTGAATAGAGGACACTCTCTGTTGCCCAGGTTGATAATTGCTTACCATGGCCTAAATCTTCCAGGCTCAAGTGATCCTCCTGTCTCAGCCTCCTGAGTAGCTAGAACTACAGACATGCAACACCAGGCATGGCTTTTTTTTTTTTTTTTTTTTAATGGAGATGAGGTCTAGCTATGTTGTCCAGGTTTACATCTCTTTATAGAGCTGTATTAGTCCATTCTGACACTGCTATAAAATAATACCTGAGACTAAAGTAATACCTGAGACTAAATTGGGTAATTTAAAAACAAAGGGGGTTTAATTGAATCACAGTTCCTCATTCCTGGGGAGGCCTCAGGGAACTTACAATCAGGAAGACCAAGCAGGTATATATTACATGGTGGCAGGAAAAGGAAGTTATAGCAGGGGAAATACCAGATGCTTATAAAACCTGAGATCTCATGAGAACTCACTCACCATCATGAGAACACCATGGGGGAAGCTGCCTCCATGATCTAATCACCTCCTACCAGGTTCCTCCCTCAACACGAGCATATTATTGTTTAAGATGAAATTTGGGTGGGGACACAAAGCCTAACCATATTAAAAGCTAATAATATTTGCTTTATATGTCTGGGTATTCCAGTGTTAGGTGCATACATATTTACAATTGTTATGTCCTTTTGTTGAATTGAGCTCTTTGTCATTATATAATAGTAACTTTTATCCTTCTTCATAGTTTTTGTCTTGAAATCTATTTTGTCTGATAGAAATATGGTTACTCTTTCTCTTTTTGTTTTCCATTTTCATGGAATATAAATTTCCATCCTTTACTTTCAGCCTATGTTTGTCATTATAGTTATTGAGTGTTTCTTGTAGAAAGCAGGCCATTGTTTCCTGTTTTATATCCATTCAGCCACTCTTTGTCTTTTGATTGGAAAGTGTAATTCATTTACAGTCACTGTTATTATTTGTAAGTAAGAACTCACTCTTGCCATTTTGTTATTTGTTTTCTGGTTGTTTTGTGGTCTTCTCTTTTTTCCTTCTCGCCTGTCTTTTTGTTATTGAAAGTGACTTTCTCAGGTGATAATGTTTTAATTTCTTGTTTTTTAAAAATTATTTTTGTGTATTCATTGTATGTTTTTTAATTTGAGGTAACCATGAGGCTTGCAAATAATATCTATACACATTACTTTAAACAGATTATCACTTAACATTGATTGCATAAACAAACAAGTAAAGAGAAAACTAATAAAATCTCTATACTTTAACTTCATCTCCCTGTGTTTTAACTTTTTGTTGTTTTTATTTATATCTTATCATACTATCTATGTTTTGAAAAGCTGTTATAGTTATTATTTTTGATAGGTTCATCTTTTAGTCTTTCTACTCAAGATATGAATATTTATACACCATAATCACAGTGTAATAATTTTCTGTGTAGTTTCTATTACCAGTGAGTTTTCTATCTTCAGATGATTTCTTTTTGCTCAATAGTGTCCTTTTCTTTTAGAGTAAATAATTTCCTTCAGCATTTCTTGCAGAACATTTGTGGAGTTGATTAAATCCTTCGGCTTTTGTTTGTCTGGGAAGTCTTTATTTCTTTCATGTTTGAAGGATATTATCACTGTATATACTATTCTATGATTAAAAAAAATTCCTGCAGTACTTTAAATATGTCATGTTACCCTTTCCTGGCCTCTATAGTTTCCACTGTGTAGTGTGCTGCCAGATACGTTGGAGCTCCATCATATGTTATCAGCTTCTTTTCTCTTGATACTCTTATGATCCTTTCTTTATCCTTGACCTTTGGGAGTTTGATTATTAAACGTATCAAGGTAGTATTATTTGAGTTAAATCTGCTCGGTGTTCTATAACCTTCTTGTACTGAAATATTGATACCTTTCTCTAGGTTTGGGATATTCTCTTTTATTGTTCCTTTGAATAAACTTTCTACCCTAATCTCTCTTTCTACCTCCTCTTTAAGGCCAGAATCTCTTAGGCTTTCCCTTCTGTGGCTATTTCCTAGATCTTACAGATGTGATTCATTCTTTTATATTCTTTTTTTTTTTTGGTCTTATTTGGTTGTGTATTTTTAAATAACCTGTCTTTAAACTCACTGATTCATTCTTCCACTTGATTAATTTTGCTATGGAGAGATTCTAATGCATTCTTCACTATGTCTATTGCATTTTTCAGCTCCAGAATTTATTTTTTATTCTTTTTAATTAATTTAATCTCTGTAATTAAATTTATCTGATAGGATTCTGAAATCTTTCTCAGTTTTATCTCGAATTTTGTTGAACTTCCTCAAAACAGCTATTGTGAGTTCCCTGTTTGAAAGGTCACATATATCTGACTCCTTAAAATTGATCACTTATTTCTAATTTAGTTTGTTTTCTGAGGTCATGTTTTGTTGCGGGAAGTCAAGTAACCCGAACAGAGGGGCTGGCTGAAGCCACGGCAGAAGAATATAAATTGTGAAGGTTTCACTGACATTTATCACTTCCCCAATCAATACTCTTATAATTTCCTATGCCTGTCTTTACTTTAATCTCCTAATCCCATTATCTTCATAAGCTGAGGATGTATGTCATCTCAGGACACTGTGATGATTGCATTAACTGCACAAATTGTTAATAAAGCATGTGCATTTGAGCAATATGAAATCTGGCCACCTTGAAAAAAGAACAGAGTAACAGCAATGTTGAGGGAACAAGGGAGATAACTATTAGGTCTGACTGCCTGGGAGCAGGACAGGACAGTGTCATATTTCTCTTATTACCAAAAATGAATAA
This sequence comes from Mandrillus leucophaeus, assembly GCF_000951045.1. Taxonomy (NCBI): domain Eukaryota; kingdom Metazoa; phylum Chordata; class Mammalia; order Primates; family Cercopithecidae; genus Mandrillus; species Mandrillus leucophaeus. The sequence goes on from NW_012108075.1 coordinate 1,062,697, forward strand.
GATAAATATCGCTGAATTCTTTCCCCAGTAAGAATATTAAAAATTAACAGCCCTGGGAAAAGTATGCATTCCCAGGATGGGAGCTCTAAAATGGCCACTCTGGGAGTGTCTGCCTTATGCAGTTGTAGATAGGGATGAAACACGCCCTGGTCTGGTCTCCTACAGTGCTCCCAGGCTCGCTAGGATTAGGAAATTCCAGCCTGGCAAATTCTAGTCAGATTGGTTCTCTGCTCTTGAACCCTGTTTCCTGTTAAGATGTTTATCAATGACAATGTGTGCACAGTGGGACATGAAACTTCATCAGCAATTCTAGTTTTGCCCTGGCCTTGTGATCTTGCCCTGCCCATTTGCCTTGTGATATTTTATTGCCTTTGAAGCATGTGATCTCTGTGATTCACACCCTATTTGTATACTCTCTCCCCTTTGAAAATCGTTAATAAAAACTTGCTGGTTTTGCAGCTCAGGGGCATCACGGAATCTGCCGACATGTGTAGTGTACCCTGGACACCCAGCTTTAAAATTTATCTCTTTTGTACTCTTTCCCTTTATTTCTCAGACTGGCCAACACTTAGGGAAAATAGAAAAGAACCTACGTTGAAATATTGGGGGCTGGTTCCCCTGTAATGTTTTCCTGGAGAGTTGTGATGCTTGTGGATGTTTTTCAGTGTCTAAGCATTGAAGATGTAGGCATTTATTTTAGTCTTCACAGTCTAGGTGTGTTTGAACTCATCCTTCATGGGAATGCTCTCTAAGTATTCCAGGGAACGTGGGTGTAGTTATCTCAGTATCATTGGAGTCATATCTGCATTAGGTGGCACCCTGAGCCATTTAACTCTGTGGTTCTTGCTGATTCAAGAGGCACCACCTTGGAGTGGTCTTGGGTAAGATCCAGCAGGATTCCCTGAATTACTAGGTGGAGACTCTTGTTCTTTTCCCTTACTTTCCCCAAATAAACTGAGTCTCTTTCTCTCCATGTTGAGCTGTCTAGAACTGAGAGAGAGGTAAACAAGAACCCTTGTAGTCACCACCATTGAAACTGTGTTGGGTCAGACCTGAAGCCAGCATAGTACTGGGTTTTGCTAATTTTCTGCAGTGACAACTGCCTGGTTACTACCTATGTTCTCTCAAGGCCCACAGGCTCTACAATCAGCCAGTGGTGAATCCACCTAAGTTTGTGTTCTTCCCTTCAGGACAGGGTGTTCCTTTGGGTCCTGCATAGATCCGGAGATTCTGTCTGGGTGCCGGGTCCTAGAGCCACAGGTCCTGGAGCCAGGGACCTCAAAAATCTACCTGGTGCTCTATTCTACTGCTGCTGAACTGGCAACCAAGGCACAAGACAAAGTTATTCCCATCCTTCCCTCCCCTTTCCTCAAAGAGATGACTTTCTCCCCATGGTCACCACCACCCAAGGCCCACTGCCAATACTGTCTGGTTACTGCTGATGGTCACTCAAGTCCCATGGACTCTTTAATTAGCTGCGGCAAAAGCTGTCAGTCCTGTGTCTCTTCCTTCATGGCAATGAGCTCCCCTCTATCTCAGGGCAGTTAATGAAATGTTGAATGCTGTCCAGGAGCATTTTAGTGCTTACCTTCTTTAGTGCCTCTTTCATGTATGTGATATTAAATGGGTACTGTGATTGCTTACCTGATTTTTGATTCTTATGAAGGTGTCATTTTGTGGGGTTAGTTGTTCAATTTGTTGTTCTTTCAGAAGGGACAATTGCTGGTGCCGAATTGTATTTGGTCATTTTTGTTGTGCCTTGCCCATACTATTCTTCAGAATGTTTTCAAGTGTACATAAATAATATCATATTATAGACATGCAGTGTTCTGAAACTTGTTCTTTGATATCAAGAACCATTTTCTTGAGATCTATGCAATATATAAATCTAATTATATTCCTTTCACACTACATGAAATAAACTGGCATTCTTTTTCTTCAAAATTCTATAAAACTCTATAAAATGTATTGTAAAGAAACAAGTCAATGTATTCACAGTGGTGTCATCAAATGGCAGGGTTACAAGTCATTTATCACTGATTTGTATTTTATTATTTCTTTTCTTTTTTTTTTTTTTTTGAGATGAAGTCTCACTCTGTTGCCCAGTCTGGAGTGCAGTGGCGTGATCTTGGTTCAAGGCAATCTCTGCCTCCTGGTTAGCTGGAATTACAGGCAGGTGCCTCCATGCCTGGCTAAGTTTTGCATTTTTAGTTAAGACGGGGTTTCACCATGTTGGTCAGGCTGGTGTTGAACTCCTGACCTTATGATCTGCCGCCTTGGCCTCCCATAGTGCTGGAATTATAGGCCTGAGCCACCGTGCCCAACCTATTTCTATTTTCATAATAAATATGTATTACTTTCATAACCATAGAAATAAGTTTTGTTAGATTTACCACCATTCAAATTTTTATAAAATAATATTTAGTCAGATTTTCTCCACTTCAGGATTCTTATGATGGACCATTCGAAAATACCTATGTTTCTCTTCTATCATTAAATATCTAAAATAGTTAGACCAAAATTTGAAATGAGAATCATAACATTGCAAAATTGGTTGCCCTATGCAAAGATGTGAATCACTGGAAGAATTACACACTTAAGCCTACAACATTACTTATGCCTAATATGTGTGCAAATCATATTGGCCTTCCAGGTGATACTGGATTCACCATTTGTGCAATCTCAGTGTTTGAAGTACTTTGAACTAGATATACCCTATTCTTTACAAGGTATAGACAACCTTAAAACTTCTTTAGAAGTTAGCTTGATTCTATCTGTCCTATATATTTCATGCCTGTTATAAGACTCTCTAGCCAGACAGGAAAGAAAAAAAAATGGTTTCTGAGTGTATAAATATATTCCGTGTAAATATATTCAAAATAAACTAAAGCTGTTATTTTCTTAAGGCTCACATTTGGTGTTCCTCTCAGCTTAGAGCCTGAGCAGAATTCATCTATTTCGTAACCCACTATATTCATTATTTGTTGCACCAAATACAATATAACTATCACCCAGGCATTAGTCTCTTTGAAAATGACCTAGTGCCTTCTGCTTCTGCTGATATGCATATGATATATTTAGTGTATTTGGTATACAATCTCATTACGTGGTTAGTTAGGACATTATGAAAAAGAGGTCATGGCCGTGCTGACACCACCACTGTAGCACTTCAGAAACTTTCTGATTTACAATCTCAAACCAGGCTAGCTCCCTATCTGCCTCCATTAACGGTGAGGTGCAGATAAAGAAACACAGATGGCACCTATTCATCAGAGATACTAGAAAACACAGCAAACCATAAACCCATGTGATAAGACTAATTAGAACAATTAGAACTGTGCTTTACATGGCAAAGATATGTAACTTGGTGTATTGTTGGTTAAGTTATAAATGATACATCAGAATTACAGTCCCCAGGGTGCCCTGGCTTGTCAGAAAATGACCATTTGAACTGCTATTAGATGGAGAATGCTACCCCTTCTATGCCAGGAGATTTCACAGGAAAAGTTCCAGGTCCTCTGGCTGAGAATTAAATTCACGCAAACTCTTGACTTTATTTTAATATGGAAAAGGTTTCTAAGCAGATGATGGGGACTTCTCGGTTTTGTGAATTTATTTCTTGTTTTACCAATCCAACCCATTGAAAGTAGAGATGACTCTGTTTACAAAAAAGAGTACTGAAATGACAGAAATAAAAGTGCTTGAGAGACAACAAAGTATTCGGCAGCTAACTCTGCTATTTGTTACAGTAGCCACCATAGAAACTTATCTGAGATTATTTCACATGCATTTCCTTTGCTTTCGCCCCAAGAGGCACAAGCTTTCAAAGTAGATGGACTCAGATTGAAACTTTCCCTCCAATTTACTGAGTGTCACCTGGACCCCATAGTCCCCACAAGTTACTAGTGGAAGCCTTGTGAATCAGCAGAAGGACCCCATAAATCTTCTAAACTTGGCAAGTTTTCTCAAAAGTTCTGAAGGCATCCAGAGTCAATCAGAAACATAGGTTCTATACATGTGAGAAAACATGAAGTGAAGCAAACTACACATCTCATATACAGAGAAAACGACTTGAAGGCAGGTACTCTTTGTCAGAAAGGTAATGTTTACAATTTAAAAGTTGATACATTACGTGTTTTCTCAATTATATTCTATCATACTCTCCATAAGATGTTTTACTGTTGATGTTAATTCTTAATAATTTTAAGCAATGGTTTCTCTTTCCTTGTTTTTATTGAGAACAAAGGCTTTCACTATGCTTTACTCAGCAAGGAATATTCAGCATGGCTTTGGAGAATGTAGATATTCTAATAAATATAAACATTACTTTTCATTAGATCCATTACTGTGGTGGGCTCTGGTATGCAGAATCAGATGAGTAACATGTTTTACTACGTCAATGATGACATCTATTCACAAGTGGTTACACTACGTTAGCAAAGATCTGTGTTGACCGTTGCATTTTTCCTGCACACATACAGAACTTGCTTTGAATGGAGGGGAATATTCGTGAGGGAGAAGAATAATTTCAGAAATAAATTTAAATAAAAGCAAGTCATTTTTACTGTTCTACCTGTTATAATTTGGACTCCATTCAGCATTCACTTCTTTACTGATATTAAAAATTTCTTAAATGAGTATTTTTGATAGTTTGTTTTTTAATAATAAAAATCCTGCTTATATTGAATCTACTGGCCATAAAATGCCATTATATATCTCACTTTTAATCCCCCTTCCCAAACAAGCTGAATTAAATTTAAATTAAACATTTAAGATCTGCTTCAAGGCATTAAATTGTTTTAAAATGATAATACAGGAACAGAAATATTTTTGGCTGCCAGTCCAACTCAGTCAATTCTAAATTATAAATAGACTCAGCCATGTATCTTAGGCTCATTAGAGGAAAGCAATGTTAGGTGTGTAAGATGTATTAAATTTCTCTTCCTCCTTTCTACAGAAAATTGCATCGCCTTGGATCACAAAGAATGTAAAGACATTCAATGTTCAGTGACTCCTCTATGAGTTTTCCACAGGCTTTTTGTTCAATATAAAAAAGATTTTACAGTAAATATTACTACTTTATCAATTTTAAACATAGTAAGAACTTTCCATGAAAATAATGAACACTTTTATAAATTAATATCACCATTTCTAAAGGAAGCATACTCTCCAAAACAGACAATTTTCCCTTGAAATTTTCATTTACTTCTATTGTGTCCATCCCAATGTTATATACTAGTCAATGATGAAGTGACTAGAAACTAATTAAAACTTTTATATTTTAAACGTAACCATCCTCAAGAAATAAATATTTATTTAAATGGCTTGCATAGCTTATGGTTTGCATGGTTTTCCTCCCCTTATAAAAAATTAGCTCCATAAATATAATCCATCGGGGTTGTGTTGATTGATCACTTTTGCTCCTAGTATGCAAATTATGTTTTGTTAAAAAATTTATAACTAAAAAATAAAATATTTATTAAAGACAAAGTTATGAAGACACTGTGGAATAAAGTAAAGTAAAATCTATGTGGTTTGGGGAGAGTTGAGAGTGTGGAGAGCAAATAAGTTAAGCATACCATAGAATTATGGAGAATTTTTGCTAAACATTTTATTTTGACTATGTTGGATTGATTGAATTGATAATACTTGATCCAGATTTACACTTATCACTCTGAAAATTTAATAAGCAGAATGACTTATAAATTTCTAAGGGCAAAAAATTTGTCAGACAGTCACAAGAAAATAATCTTAAAAATAGTCACTTTAAGAATGATGAAGGGTATTATAAAATTTCATTCATTTTGGACACAGAGAAGATGCCAAACTATAAGATTTTGCTTTCATTTCTTCAAATATAGATACTTCAGGTATATACCTGTATACCCAAAGAGCTGTCTATATCTTTATCTTACCTGCATGATTGAGTTTCCACTGAAGAAAACTTTCTGTCACTTGTAAAAGAATGAAAGAGCAGCCAGGCACAGTGGCTCACGCCTGTAATCCCAGCACTTTGGGAAGCCGAGTTGGGCAGATCACGAGGTCAGGAGATCGAGACCATCCTGACCAACACGGTGAAACCCCATCACTATTAAAAATACAAAAAAATTAGCCAGGTGTGGTGGCATGTGCCTTTAATTCCAGCTACTCGGGAGGCTGAGGCAGGAGAATTGCTTGAATCCGGGAGGTGGAAGTTGCAGTGACCTGAGATCACGCCACTGCACTCCAGCCTGTGTGACAGAGCAAGACTCCATCTCAAAAAAAAAAAAAAAAAAAAAAAAGGATAAATAGTATTTGCTTTATTCATTTACCTACTAATTCAGCAATGACTTTTGGCACACCTCACTTGCCAAATAAGTTTTATTAACTAACTGTTCCTAATTTTGAGTGATTTTTACTCATCCTCTAGATATCTTCATCTTCTTTTATACATTTCACCTTTCTCTGAGTAACTTATCCATTAATTTGTTTACCCAAGAAAGTAATAACTCTTAACATCTCCTATGTCCTAGACCTTCCCTTTGCTGTTTCTGATCACATTAAATAAACCCAAATGTAGGAAATTTGCTTTTTTAATTGTTTAATTGAAATATCTTATTTGCCTTTAATTGACAGGTAAAATTGTATTTACCATGTACAACATATTATTCTGAAGTATATATACATTGTGGAGTGATTAAATCTAGTTAATTAACAAATGCATTATGTCAAATAGTTGTCATTTTTGTGGTGAGAATACATTGCATTCCCTCTCTTAGCCTTTTTCCATGCATTTTACTCAAGAAATTTGCTTTTAACCTTTAATGTGCTCAGACAAGATTATTAAATCTGTTTCCCTTCCCTTGGAAAGCTATTGTGACAAGGTTCCCTTTGGGATTTAGGGAGACGAATATCAAAATAGAGTGGAAACTAGAATATTTATGTGAATTACTCATAATGTTCAGGATTGGTCAGTCTTTGTAATAAAACTGACCATTGACATGTAATAAAACTAGAGTGCATTTTTTGGAGGTCCTAATCTGTTTTGTTCTACCTTTTTCTCAGTACATCAATGTAAATTCAGAATGTATGCTTAATAAATGAAGGAGAGATACCATTTGGAGTGTTAACATACATTACTAAAAGAATCTCTGATGGAATCATATTCCAAAGCTTCACTAAGAATGTGAAATTGCAGATCAAACCTAAAATAATTAAATTAATTGGAATATGTAGCTGAGAGCCACAAAGAAAATTTACAAAGACAAGGGATGAGGGAGGCAAGATTTAATGAGGAGAATTAAAATAAATTAAGAATGTTAGAAGACAATAAGCACAATTAAGGTTCACAATTTAATATGCCTTATATTTGAAGTGGTTACAAACATACTTTATGGAAATTAGATTGTATTATTGGAAACAAGCCTTTAGGAATTTAAGAAGTAATAAGACTTGTTTGTAGTATTCCAATTAGCATCATTTAAAAATAGGCAGAGGAAAATGGAATAAATTCAGCAGACTTACAACAAAAAGCACTGAAATCCATTTGGTTTCTTCAAATATTTCACATTCAAAGGGTTTAATATAAGCAGATAGTGTTGTACTGGTAGACAAAATAAATAAATAGACAAAATAAATAAAAACAGGATCAGTGGATAGAAACTACCAAAAAGGAAAATTGGATTTATGAAAGAAGTTATTTTATATTGATGAAAGGTATCTACATTAGAAAAAGTGACATCAGTGAAAATACTAAGTTTTCTGAACAGTCAGTAAATTAAGATTAGTCTGAATAAGACCTAGATATGTTTAAAGACCTTAAAACATTTGATGTAAAATTTGGCTAGTCAGCAAGATGGCTGACTAAAAGCCCTTAGTACCCATCTTCCCCACAAATGCAACCTAAACTACAAATAGACAACTACATTTTGATGCAAATAACTAAAGGAGAGTGGAGGAGTACATCAAAGAAGTAGCAGAAGCCGTGTAGGCCACAGAAACCCAGGAGAGCCTCATAGAGAATAGAGAAAAAAAAAAGAGAAGAAAAATAAAAACACCTGGCCTGGCCTCCATCACCCTACTCCCCAGACAGGATAAGCTCTGAGCCAGAAATTGCTTCTCCCAGCAGGGAGAAAGTAACCAAGAAGATTCCCAACAGGTCCGTCAACAGCTTAGACAGCTAAATTCCTCACCTCTAGGACTCCTGCAGTCCTCAGAGGTGCTAAGCCCAGCTGAGGGAGCTGTCTGAAATTCAGAGCTATGGTCTCCCCAGAGAAGGAGCTCACAGGATGCTCCAGCTCCTGTGGCCTGCATGGATGTGATGCTATGTCATTCTGGAACTGAAACCACTATTGGAGTTTATCCTCCTCTAAGACTGAGCCGCCGCAGCACCTTTCCATCCTTGAGGATTAGCTACTGCAGAACCACCCTTGACCAGTGGCACCATCTCCTGGAGCTGGACTGCTGTACCATGTACCTTTCCCAGTCGCTGCTGAGCCCTGTCCTTGGGGTTCCAAGCTAAAGCTGTGCACTCCATCCTGGGGAAACAGGATGGTTTCCCATCCTGTTTGGTAAGGCCACCCCTTCTACCACCCTCAGATGCAGCTGCACCCTGCACCTTAGAGCCTAAGCTCTACACACTGCTTCCCAAGGAAATGGTGCCTTGGTGAAATCGCTTTATCTACCCCTCCAGTCATTGTTGCTCCCTGGCCCCACAACCAAAGCTGAAGCAGCACTCTGCATCCCAGGAAAATGGTGCTTTATCCGTCCAAAGGAGCCATACCTCCCTGTACCTAAACTCAAGTGGTAAACCTGCCTCTCGAGAAAACAGTACCTTGGATGCCCAGAGCATTCATGCATCCCCTGAATTCCAAGCCTAAGTTGAAGCAGTGGCCTGTCTCCTGTGAAACAATGTCTTGGCCATCCAGATTGACTACCCAACGCATACCTAAGCTCAAATGGCATTGTGCCCGCTCAGAGCAGACACGCTGCCCACAACACCAGGCTTCAGCTGAAGCAATTCATTGCCTCTAGGGGAATCATTGCCTTGGCTAAGCCAAGCAACTGCACATCCTAGGCTGACTGACTTGTGACCTCATGTTCCACAGAAGCAGAGCAGTGGCTGAGCTGAGACACTCAACTCTATAGGCCAGACAGTTCTAGTACTCTGTGTCCCTGGAGTTGGACTATCCCCCAAGGGTCTGAGTTGTTAAGATACCTTCTTCCACAGGGAGTAGAGTCATTACTGTGTTGTTCCCTGCCCCTCAAAAAAGCCAAACAATAGCTGTATTCAGCCATTCTGGGGTCTTTGCTACTGCTGCTTTGTCCTCACGGTCTGACATAGTGCAGTGTTCCACAGTCCCAGGATCCGGAGTTGCCACCACACAATACCTCTGAGACACAAGGTGCCACTGAGCTCTTTTGACTCTGGGTCCAAACTACAGCCAACTCTGCTCCTCAGGTGCAAACCTCCAGAGCACCCTTTCTTCCCCGGAGCTGTTCCAGTGCTGTACCCCTGCCTCCCAGTATCAGAGTCATAGCTAGGACTTAGCCCCTGCTGACAAAGCTGCTAAGGATTGTGTCAGTATTACAGGTCCTGGCTCTGTAAATAATTCACATCCAACCCTGCCACAAACAGTGAACCTGAACCCCAAGGCCAAGATGCCAAAATTAATTTACCACAGACTGAGCTGAGGACCTCAGCTTTACACCCACTATAAACACTTGTACCTGGAACCAGAGCCGCTACAATTGCTTATAGGCCATGTCAGACCCAACATAAAGTGGGAACCTCTTGGCTAAGTATCAGCATTGTGTGCAAAATAAGAATAAGAGGACCCTTAAATCCCTTGCAAACAAGAACCCTAGCAACATAAACTTACCCTGTCAATATAAAAAACTTCTACAGCCTAGGCCACTAATTAACTCACAGTCATAGTTGACATTGCTGCTGAAGAAGCTACACAGAGACTATACCACTGTATCTCTTGGAACCACAGTCACCACACTCTTCCCAAACGGCAATTAAGACCAATAGGCAGGTGAAAGTTTTTATCTATAGAGCCATTCTGTAAAGTTTAGAAGAGGTGATTGTTCCACCAGATGCACAGGCGTTACCATAGGACCCAAGAAACACGAGCAAGCAAGGATAATGGCAACACCAAGGGAACACAATAATTCTACATAAACAAGCACCCCTAAAAAAAGAATTATGCAAATTGCAGGAAAAGGAATTCAAAATAATGATCTTAAAGAAACTCAGTAAAATACAAGGAAATACAGATAGGCAATTTAATAAAATCAGTAAGGCAATTCATGATCTGAATGGAAATTTTACCAAAGAGATATAATGAAAAGAAATAAGAATAATTCAATTAATGAAATTAGAAATGATCAAGATATTCATCAGAGTAGATGAAGAAGAAGAAGTAATTTCTGAATTTGAGGCCAGGTCTTTTGAAAGAATCCAGGAACACACACACACACACACACACACACGTGCGCACACACACGAAGAAAAGACCACAGAACGTAAGGGACATAATTAAGCCCATGCATTTTTACATTATGGAAGTTTTAGAAGGAAAAGCAATTGGAAAAGGCACAGACAACCTACCTAATAAAGTAATAGCTGAAGACTTCTTATGTCTTGGGAGAGCTACAGATGTCCAGACCAAGGAAACTCAAAGATTCCTAAATAGATAAAACCCAAAAAGGTGCTCTGAGGTATGTTATATTAAAATTTTCAGAAGTAAAAGAAAAAGAGAGAACTCTAAAAGGAACAGGATAAAAGCATCAAGTAACATTTCAAGGAACCCCCATTACACTAACAGCAGAATTCTCAACAGAAGCCTTATAGGCCATGAGAGAATAGGATGTATTTAAGAAGCAGAAAGAAAAACTGTCTGACAACAATACTATGGACAGTAAAACCAAATTTCAGAAATGAGAAAGAAATAAAGTATTTCCCAGACTAGCAAAACCTGAGGGAATTCACCACCACTAGACTGACTGTACCAGAAATATTTAAAAGGGGCCTACATCTGGCAACAAAAAGACAGTAACTGCTACCATAAAGACATGCAATAGCATAAAACTCACAGGGGAAGGATAAATACACATTAGAAAGAGAAAGGAATCAAACCTCATCACTATAAAACCCTACCAAACTACAAAGATAAGCAATAAGAGAGGAAGAAAGAAATAATCATATATGAAACAAGCAGAAAACAATGAACAAAATGACAGGATTAAGTCCTCACCTACCATAACCTTGATTGTAAATGAATTAAATTCCCCAATTGAAAGATATAGGTTGGACACGGTGCCTCATGCCTGTAATCCCAGTATGGGCAATTTAGTGAGACTTCCTCTCTACAAATAATGTTTAAAAATCAAACATATTGGTACACATCTACAATGTGAACTCTTAAGGAGACTAAGATGTGAGAATCTCTCAAGCTCAGGAGTTCAAGGTTACAGCGAGCTATGATCATGCCACTGCATTCCAGACTGGGTGACAGAGCAAGGTTCTATCTCTTTTAAAAAAGGAAAACAATCAAAGTAAGTAATAAAATGTGTAGACCGACTAACTCAATGAAAAATAAGATCCAACTATACACTGACTATGAAATATACTTTACATGTAAAGACACAATAGACTAAAAATGAAAAGATGAAATAAGTTATTTCACATAAAGAAAACCAACAGCAAGCAGGAATGGTTATACTTATATCAGACAAAACAAACTTTAAAACAAAACGTATAAAAAGGGACAAATAATATGAATATATAATGATAAAGGGGTCAATTGAGAATTGATTAATTATAAATATATACACCCAATTCCTGAACACCTAGATATATAAATAAAATAATATTAGATCTAAAGCAAGAGAGAGACTTCAATACAATAATAGTTGGGAACTTCAACACCCAACCCTCCGCATTGGACAGATTATCCAGACAGAAAATGAAGAAAAGAAAATCATTGGATTTAAACTGCACTATAGGCCAAACTGACCTAACAGACATGTAAAGAACCTTTCATCCAACAGCTGCAGAATACATGTTCTTATCACTGCATAAAACATTCTTCAGCATTGACCATATATAAAGCCACAAAACAAGTTTCCAACAAATGTTTTAAAAATCAAAATCATATTATGTATAACGGAATAAAACTAGAAGTCAATAACAAGAGGAACATTTAAAGCTGCACAAATACATAAAAATTAAACAGTATTCTTCCGATGGCTTCTACTGAGTAATTCCATCAAAGTGTTAAGGAAAATTGAGAAGACTGGTTGCTTAGGCTGACTGTGACGACTCATGCCTGTAATCCCAGCATTCTGGGGAGACCAAGGCAGACAGACCACTTGAGGCCAGGAGTTTGAGACCAGCCTGGCAAACATAGTAAAACCCATGTTTCTAAATTAATTAATTAAATTGAAAGCCAATTTTTCTCAAACTATTCAAAAAATTGAAAAGATAAAATTATCTCAAATTCATTCTATGAAGCCAGCATTATCTTGATACCAAAACTAGATAAGGTCACAACACAAAAAAGAAAACTATAGGCCAATATCTCTGATAAATAGATGCAAAACTCCTAAACAAAATACTAGCCAACCAAATGCAATAGTACCTCAAAAAGATTATACACCATAATCAAGTGGGATTCATCTCAGGAATGCAAGGAGAATCCAACATATGCAAATAAACACACATAATATATCAACAGAATTAAGTTAAAAATCATATTATTATCTTAATAGATGCAGAAAAAGCATTTGATAAATTTCAACAATGCTTCGTGATAAGAACTCTCAACAAATTAGGTGCAGGCAGAAGGAACATAACTCAATGATAAAGGCCACATTTGACAAACTAACAACTAATATTATACTGAATGAAAAAAAGCTGAAAGCTTTTTCTCTAAGAACTAGAATAGGATAAAAATGCCTACTCTTCCCACTCTTATTAGACATAGTGCTTGCAATTCTCATCAGAGCAATTAGGAAAGAGAACAAAATAAAGGGAATTCAAATTGGAAAAGAGAGAGCCAAATTGTCCTTGTTTGCAAATGACATAATCTTATGTATTAAAAAACCTAAAGACTTCATAGAAAAACTCCTAGAACTAATAAATTCTGTAAACTTGCAGAATACAGTATCAACATAGAGAAGTCATTCATATTTCCATACACCAACATCAAACAGCGTTAAAAGAAATAACAAAAGCAACCCCAATAACAGTAGCTATAAAAGGTATCAGGGAATAAATTTAAGCAAGGAGATAAAAGATCTCTACATGAAGAACTGTAAAACACTGATGATATAAATTTTAAAAGACACTAACAAATGGAAAGGCATTTTATGTGATTCGTGGGTTACTAGAATTAATATTGTTAAAGTGACCATATTACCCAAAACAATCTACAGATTGAATGCAGTCCCTATCAAAATATCAATGACATTCTCACAGAAATAGAAACAATACTCCTAAAACTTGTATGGGACCATTAAAGCTCCTGACTAACCAAAGCAAACTAAACAAAAAGAGCAAAACTGGAGGCATCACATTACCTGACTTCAAAATGTACTGCAAAGTTATAGTTAAAAACAGCATAGTACTGACATAAAAACAGACATAGATCAGTGGAACAGAAAAAAACAAATCCATATATTTACAACCAATTGATTTTCAACAAAGGCAACATAAACATTCATTAGGGGAAGGACAACCTCTTCAATAAATGGTGTTGGGAAAACTGGACATCCATCTGCGGAAGAATGGCATTATGCCCCTATCTCTTACTATATACAAAAATCAACTCAAAATAGACTAGAGACCTAAGTATAAGACAAAAGACTACTAAACTACTAAAAACAACTTAGGAGAAACACTGGAGGACATTGCTCTGGGCAAAAATTTTACAGAAAATATTTCAAAAGCATAGGGAACAAAAACAAAAATTGGTAAGTGAAATTATACATATATACAAGGAACTCAAAATATAAAAGGAACGCAAATAACTTAATAGCAAAATATAATAATCTAGTTACAAATGGACAAATGACCTGAATAGACATTTCTGAAACTGAGACATACAAATGGCCAATAAGTACATGAAAAATTGCTCAACATCACTAACTAATTATCAGGGAAATGCAAATTAAAAGCACAATGGGATATCATCTAACCACGGTTAGAATGGCTATTACCAAAAAGAGAAAAAAATAACAAACGCTGG
>NW_012108075.1:1078160-1084587 GCF_000951045.1 Mandrillus leucophaeus
TAACAGTGACTCAAATTAACTCTAGATAACCTTGGTAGATACGGTCACATTTTGACATCTACAGTTAATTTTAATTTACCCTTAATTTACATTTTAAACTTTAAATAAATAGCTCAGGATTCCATATGTTTGTCTAAAGAGTTTTAGTCTTATATGATAAATTAAAATTTTTAACACAAAATATATTTGAAAATTCAAAATATCAAATGGTTTTGAAGGAAAAAGGTAAGATAACAGTGGTTATTAAAAACTTTATCTTAAATTTTAATAGTTTTCTCACCTGCAATATTTACTATGAATATCATATTCACTAACACACTTGATTTTACATTTCCACTTTATATCATATTTTTTCAAAAACTTAAGTTTACAATTGTTACACAAATGAATTCAATTACACTTTACATAAACATAATTTTAGTGATTTTTAAAGTGGTCTTTAATAATCTTTAGTAAATTATTGATTTCTTAAAATAATACTTTAGTAATTTTTACCTATGCAAACATCTTGCAATAGCTATAGGATTATATGCAATAAGATATAAAAATCAAATTAAAATATTATACTATTTACTTCTCTATTATGGTTGGACAAATTTTATTAAAAAACAATGCTGAATCTGGGAATGAAGTATATTTTCACCCAAGGAAATAAGATTTATTTTGTCTTTATTATTGAACAATTTGAGAGAAAAACTACTTAAATACATTTAATAATTATCTTAATATTAGCCATTTTATCCTCTTAAGTATTCAATATATAAAATTTCAATTTTTAAATGTTTAACATTACATATAATTTTGAGAAAGAAAGCAAAATTATACAACATTAGACATTTTTAAAGTATATGTTTTTTCACATCTGCTTCCTCTTTCTTTTCAAGCTCTGTTTTGAAGTTTCTTTTCAGTTTTATTGAGATATGATTCACATACCATTTGATTTATCCATTCACAGTATATGATTCAATGTTTTTTGGTATATTCACAGATTTGTGGAACTATCAGCAAAATATAATTTTAGAACACTTGTGTCCCTCCCCAAAGGAAAGCTTTGTACACCTTAACTATCACATAACATTTGTCCCTTCTCAAAGCTCTAAGCAATCACTCACATACTCTTTGTCACTATAAATGTGCCTACTCTGTACATTTTGTATAAGTGGAATTATACAACATGTGGCCTTTTGTAACTGACTAATTTCAATTAGCATATGATTTTCAAAGTCATTCTATGGTCAAACATCTATCAGTCCTTCATTTATTTTTATTATGAGTAATATTCCATTGAGAGGATAGATCATATTCAATTATCCATTCATAGATTGGTGGATATTTGAGTTATTTTCATTTTGGGGCTGTTATAAAGAATGCTACTATGAATATTTGTGTGTAAGTTTTTATGTGGTAGCTGTCTTCATTTCTCTTGAATATACCTATGGGAAGGAACTACTATGTAATATGGTAACTATAAAATTTTCAAAGAACTGCTGAACAGATTTCCAAAGTTACTGATTTTGGATTGTCTTTTTATTAGTAAGTTGTACAAGTTATTTATATATCTAAATAACTCTCTTATCAAATATATGAATTTTAAATACTTTCTCCTATTCTGTGCATTGTTTTTCACTTTTTTGGTGGTGCTCCTTAAAGAACAGAATATTTTAATTTCGATACAGCCCAATTTATTGATCTATAGATCTATTTTAATTTAAAATATGTAATTGACAAAGATTGCTCTATATTTAAGGTACACAGTATGATTGTTTGATACCTATATACATTGTGTAATAATTACCATATAATTAATATAATTAGCACATTCGTTACCACTCATGGTAAACATCAGATCACTAGAACTTGTTCATCCTATAACTTAAACGTGCGTACCTATCCGTTTCTTTCAACCCTCAGACTTTGGCAATCACTGTTTTACTTTCTGGTTCTATAAATTTGACCTTTTTTACATTACATCTATAAGAAGATCATTCAGTATTTGCTTTTCTGTGTCTGACTTATTGCACTTAGCCTAAGGTCCTCAAGGTTCATCTATGGTGTTGCAAATGGCAGGATGTTCTTCCTTTAATGGCTAAATAATATTCCATTTTTTTGTTCGTGTATGTGTGTGATTAACATTTATTTATTCACTCACCCATTTATGGACACCAAGGAACCCTTATACATTTTTGGTAGGTATGTATGTGAATTGGTATAACATTATGGAAAACAATAAGGAAGTACCTCAAAAAATAGAACTACTAACAATCCCATTTTGGAATGTACAAACAAAGGAAATAAAATATCTCAAGGAGACATCTGTACCTCCATATTTATTGCAACAATATCTACAATAGTGAAAATGTGGAAACAATCATTTTATCTGTATTTAATTTTGTCTCTTGTGCTTTTGGTGCCATATCCAAGAAACCATTCCCTAACCAAGCTCATAAAATTTACTTTTATGTTTTCTTCTAAAAGTTTTATAGTTTTAGCTCTTATATTTAGTGTTATAATCACTTTTGAGTTAATTTTTTATGTATAGTGATTGTCCAACTTCAATCTTTATATCTGTATATACACCTCTCCCAACAAATTTTTGCGAAGACTCTTCTTTCTCCATTAAGTGGTTTTGTCAACTTTGTCAGAAATCAATTGATGGTATTAAAATGTTTATTTATGGTTTTTCAAGTCCATTCCATTTATCTAAATGTCTATATGTATACCGATAACATACCATAACAATTATTTACTTTTACATTAAGTTTTACATTAAGTTATCAGGAAGCATACATCTACATTAAAAAGTTTTGTATGTATGCCTGCACATATATAGTTATATACACACATGTTGTGTTTATATGTGTAAATATATATACACATACAAGTTGCATTAAAGTGATTAATTTTAGTCTTTTGTTAATGTGAATTATGTTAGGTTAAATAGAAACTTAAAAACCTCAATTTTTTTTATTTTCTAGGGTTTACTTAATTTAAGATAAAAAGAGTAAATAAATATTATATGTTCTACTATAATTGAAAGTTAATAACTTATTTTATACTGTGAGCTAAGATCTACAGGACTGAAAGCATTTTTGGCATCTCTTTACAAGTACAGAATCAATTATAATATTTGTTACATGTCAGTGACATGCCAGGTTATTCTGTTGATTCTCGACCTCACATTTATAACAGAATCATGATCTTGTCTCATTTCAATACATTAAAATGGTTTTTAAACAAAGAAAATACAATTTAGAGTAAATTTTTTCTCATTCAGCAGATCAATAAACTATAGTCTTAAAAGGCAAAGGGACCAGCTCTAATAAATGCTGACATTACACATGCACATTATGTAACAACACATAGCACTCCAATACTAGAATATTTTTTCTCACATGTTAGAAGACTCTGGATAATTATTAGCTGAGACTCCGATAAACGCAATAAAAAAAGGAAAAAATGGACTCAGGCAATATTAGCATTAATTATCTGATTCCCTGAAAAGCACAACTCTATAGATAAAGTGTGAATTTTTTGAATGTTTGTTTTTAACTAGGTTGAAAATGGTAAATGTTTGTATTTGTAGTCTTCCCATTGTAAGAAGGCGTAAAGAATTTGCAAATAAAGTGAAGAAAAATTTGAAATATTTCTCAAACCATCTGATTAGAAGGAAAAGCCATCTATAGGAATATGAATCACAGTGTTCGTACACATCAGATAGCAGATAGACTATATCTCTGGTAAAAAGAATCTCCCCAAGCCCTCCGATTTGGTGTAATTGTTAAATTCCATGTTGTTGAATCATACAATGACGGTAATCTTGCAAATTTGCACATGTAAGGGAAACAAAATTTAATGTCTCTTTTCCAGAAGTGTGATACTTTGTTTATTGTCAAGTCCAGAATCTCTAAAAAAAATTAATCACTTCTATCTTGTTTGGCCAGAAGTATGATGTGATTGCAGGGTCTGGTTAGCTTTGTAGAGTTTTCAACAAACAAACTTTGCCAGTAAAATTTACCCTGTTGAAACTTCTGAATGAAGTCCAATAAATATTTTAATATTGAATTTCACAATTATTTTTACGAAGCTAATAGCCATCTGTTCCCCATCTGTCAAAAAATGACAGAAAACTAGATAACTGCTATCAATAAAACCCATACTTCAGAGGGGAGTTATTTATTATTGTGAAATAAATCATAACTTCTTCCTTTTGCTGGAATATTCTTCAACACACTTTACAGAACCAAATTGGGGAAAAATACCTCAGACTTCCTACTATAAACAACAGAGAACAGGGCATTAAATTCTAAATCTCAATAGGCTAGAAAATAGGAACACAGGACTCCTAAAACCAGTCATCCACTGAATATATTTGTGACTTCAGACAAGTCACTTTATCCTTCAGAAAAAAAGTAGGTTAAACTAATTAAAGACAGATGTGTGATTCAGGGAAACCTGTAGTTATCTTAGTAAAATGTAGTTAATCACTAAAAGTCATTATTAAGGAAAACCTGTTCCAGGTTTTCTGTCTTATGTCATCCAGGCCAATTGGTTTGATGTCAGGAGTAAACTACAAATAAAGAGTTGCTCCTCCCTGAAATATTCTTATACATTTGAAAAGGCAACCTCAAATAAGGAGTTGATCGCCTAAATGCCATTCTTCTTCAGTTATCATAAATTAATAAATCCATCCAGTGAGAATGTAACACCATGTCTAAGATTTGGGCTCCCTACATGCCAAGAGTACAGTCTCAAACTCAGGACTTTGAAAGTAACCAGCTCCAGAAGTGAAGTCATTGGACAATCAACAGCCCTAAGTGGTAATGCAGTTTTGAAGTAGAATCTTGCATTCTCTTCTAACAGGTAACATAACATTTTTTTAAAAAGAATTAAAAGAACACCAATCATTGGAGAGAAAACTATGAGACTGGCCATGTGATATGGTTTGGCTGTGTCCCCACCCAAATCTCATCTTTAATTGTAGTTCTCATATTCCCACCTGTTGTGGGAGGGCTCCGGTGGGAGGTTATTGAATCATGGGGGCAGGTTTCTCCCATGCTGTTCTCATGATAGTGAATAAGTCTCAAGAGATCTGATGGTTTTATAAAGGGGAGTTTCCCTGCACGTGCTCTCTGTCTTGCCTGCTGCTGTGTAAGAAATGACTTTGTTCCTATTTTGCCTTCCACCATGTTGGTGAGGCCTCTACAGCCATGTGAAACTGTGAATCAGTTAAACCTCTTTCCGTTATAAATTACCCAGTCTCTGTTATGTTTTTATTAGTAGCATGAAAACAGACTAACACAACATGAGTTCTCACTTATGTGAAACAGATGAGTCATTTTTACTATAATAGGAATGACTAATATGATTATACTATATGCTTCTAGTAACTAAAGGAAATAACTTCAGGAACTTCTGTCTTGTCTCACAAAGCCCTAAATAAGTAGGGTCAACTTTGTCCTTCACTCAGTCATTTAATGAACTTTGTTACTAAATCCATGTGAGGTCTGGAGCCCTGGAAAAGGCATATTTAATCATCTTTATTGTTATTATGAGATAATTAACCCAGACATAGCTCCTCTACTCCCAGGCCTGAGAGTCTTTTGGTAGATACAGACAAGAAAACAATCTGTGTTCTGGTGGTGAATTGGATTAACTGTGCTTTGAGAGCACACTAGAGGAACATTTCATCTGAACTTCAGTGGTTAGCAGAGGCTTTCTAGATGAAGTTTTATCTAAGCTGAAGCCTGCTTAGATTGGTAAAATTTAGGCAGGTTAAGAGTGAAGTTTCTAGAGAGCATAATTTGATGAAGAATAATTAACAAAACTGAGAGGTGTGAGGTACCTGGTAACGCAGTTCCCTGAGCATGAGACGTATAACTGATGGAAGAGGCTTTGAATGTGTTTATATGTGTATGTGCTCACATGTGCACGTCTGTTCGATATGTTTAAGGCCAGAGCAGTGGCTGTGTAGGGAGAAGTAGGACACAGATTGGCTAAGGGCAAATGCCAGAAGTTAGATTAGTGTATGGACTTAGAGGTTAGAATGAGCTTAGCAGCTACTGATTATTGGCTGGAGAATTTGGACTACTGACTATTGGTCGGAGGATTTGGACACACATAGCATGATGCAAAGTGCAAACCAAAATATCTCTCTTTATCTGACTTTCTCTCTTACTGAGCACTCATGGCAACTATTGAACTATTTTGTGGTTATATTCATAATCGATCTAAGTTATCCATTTAGCAGTAAAAACACCATGCTATTAATTTAAAATCATTGCAATATTAAAGACAAGTATTTGTTATATTAAAGACAGATGATAACTAAATGCACAGAAGACTATCGCTTGCCAAGTCTAGACAAAATTATCATGGTGATACCTCTTTATTTTGAGTATTGAAGTACTGAAGTGTGAATGGATGTCAG
>NW_012108075.1:1084637-1087151 GCF_000951045.1 Mandrillus leucophaeus
CTCCTCTACTCCCAGGCCTGAGAGTCTTTTGGTAGATACAGACAAGAAAACAATCTGTGTTCTGGTGGTGAATTGGATTAACTGTGCTTTGAGAGTACACTAGAGGAACATTTACTCTGAACTTCAGTGGTTAGCAGAGGCTTTCTAGATGAAGTTTTATCTAAGCTGAAGCCTGCTTAGATTGGTAAAATTTAGGCAGGTTAAGAGTGAAGTTTCTAGAGAGCATAATTTGATGAAGAATAATTAACAAAACTGAGAGGTGTGAGGTACCTGGTAACGCAGTTCCCTGAGCATGAGACGTATAACTGATGGAAGAGGCTTTGAATGTGTTTATATGTGTATGTGCTCACATGTGCACGTCTGTTCGATATGTTTAAGGCCAGAGCAGTGGCTGTGTAGGGAGAAGTAGGACACAGATTGGCTAAGGGCAAATGCCAGAAGTTAGATTAGTGTATGGACTTAGAGGTTAGAATGAGCTTAGCAGCTACTGATTATTGGCTGGAGAATTTGGACTACTGACTATTGGTCGGAGGATTTGGACACACATAGCATGATGCAAAGTGCAAACCAAAATATCTCTCTTTATCTGACTTTCTCTCTTACTGAGCACTCATGGCAACTACTGAACTATTTTGTGGTTATATTCATAATCGATCTAAGTTATCCATTTAGCAGTAAAAACACCATGCTATTAATTTAAAATCATTGCAATATTAAAGACAAGTATTTGTTATATTAAAGACAGATGATAACTAAATGCACAGAAGACTATCGCTTGCCAAGTCTAGACAAAATTATCATGGTGATACCTCTTTATTTTGAGTATTGAAGTACTGAAGTGTGAATGGATGTCAGCCAGGTGAACAAACAGAATTGGGCATTCTGTCAGACTCACAAATAACATCTTCAAAGGTCAATCCATAGAGTGTGATTCCAAAACATAAGTATTAATATTTCTGTATTACTAACAGAATGATCTTAATTTTGGGACACAAAGAGAAAGTGATGTAGATAATGTATGTAAACAAAACACAACATGCATTAAAGATGGAAATTAATTAATATTTAATTAATTGAAATTACTTTTTCTTTTCAATTTTTTAAGTTTTCATGGTTTTGTACACTTCATTAGTATGATCCAGATGTTTTTTTGTAAGTCTGGGTGTCCTGCAGTTCATGGAATATTTTATGTGCCTCATGAAGATCCTCAAACTAAATGATCTGGAGCTAGATATTTTTCACTGACTGTTCAATGGAAAAGCAGAAATGTAACAGGGAGTTGAGCTACCCGACAAGGGTTTCAATTTGAAAATAATTTTTTAGAAATTTGTTCTCTGCCACAAATAGTACCCCTGTTGGCTTGCCAAATTTCATAATCATATATTTGTTTTGCATTTGATATTGAATTTGCAGAATGCTCCTATAATACAATGCTTACACTTACCTGATAATTTACAAATCAGCATACTTTACACTGTAGCATGATCTAGTAGTTTTATTTCAAATCAGGAAAAAGTTATCTGACTCTAAATCTTGTGTGTGAAGAGCATAAGAGCACATGGTTAATAAGAATTTTGAGCAATCAGGATCTTTCAGACTCTAATTTTCTTTAATAAGTTAATTTCTGACATATTTGGGAGAGGAAAAGACATGGAAAATTATTTACATTTTTTTTTCTTTAAAATAGCCCACTAAATCAAATGCCAATGGGTACATTAACTTTTCATTTCAAATTTTAAAATGATTTTCATAATAATGAATATAACCAACTGAAAAATTTGTTGTCAAAGCATTTGTATTGATAAATGTACTGACAATATATTACCTGCAGGCTTCTATTGACAAGAATAATGTATTTGGTGAGAAAAAGAAATCTAGCAAAGTAGTAGGGGTTAGGGCAATGTAAATATTATTGGGGGGAAATATCCATGAACATATTAAGAATAATAAAATAAAAAACAATTATTGATTTTACAAATAAACCAGGATTTTACCCTACTGTCTATGCAAGTTAGAGTCGATAGTTTTGCCAATGAGAATCAGATTTTGTTCTGTTTTTTAAGAAATCTCCAGGAGTTTCACCTACTAATAATTTTACTTATAAGAACAAATTCATTTTTACATACCTACTTTTAAATAAGAACCTTTAATTTTCTAAAAGGCAGTTAGTGTTTTTACTAGTATATTAATGTTGAGTCTATAAAAACTAGATTTACTCATCAGTTCTGAAGATAATAATGTAACAATATTTTTTGAAGTTTACATATATTCGGCTGAGAAGGTAAGAATTATTTTACAAAATATATTTCACATATCTAGAGAAACAAACAGAAAGACATATGTTCCTCTTTTTTATAATGTACAGGAAAGAAAGCACTGCAGAGCACTACAAAAATAAAATATTTTTGTAGGTTAGGCAGTCTCATGTTAACACAATTAATGAAAGCCCTTAGGTGCCAAAATTGTCATCAAAATTGGCATAAATAATTCTAAAGGAATATACATATATATATA
>NW_012108075.1:1088891-1090508 GCF_000951045.1 Mandrillus leucophaeus
TTAGTTCCTTTAAATCTTTTATCAAAAGTTACTTTCCCAGTGAAGCTTTCAGTGGCCATCTCATATAAAATTTTACATAACCACCATTTTGTTACCTAGCTAATTCACACTAACAACCCTGCTTTTATTACCCTTAGAACTTATCACAATATATTTAACTAATACTCTTGTTTATGGCCTTTATTTTGCTCAAGAAATGTAAGATAAATAAAGGCAAAGGTCCTTTGCATGCTGAGTCCTAGCACTAGAACAGATAATAACTACTATAATAAACAATGACTAAGCATTTGTTAAATAAATAAATAACTGAATTAATCAAAGAATGAATGAAGTGACCTGTTTAAGGCACTAAGGCAATCACAAATTTTAATTGAGCATTGGTGTATTTTTCAGCCTTTACTCTTTTCGTATTTGTCATTCTTTTATCCAACATGCAGAAAGTATTTCCTTCTAGCTTCAGTTTATTTACTCATTTGCTCAATGATTAAGTAACAGAAGTAAATTTTGAAAACAATACTTTGATTAGAAATATTCAGTCTGAAGAAGAATTAAATAGTACACAAATAAATCCCATTTATTAAAATTTTTTTTACTGCCACATGAATCAGCATTTCTGTAAGTACTTTCTATGTATTCTAGGACTGATAAAATGAATATGTTCATATTTAAATATTGAGAAGGTTTAGATTTTGCATGCTTCATTCAACTGTATGAAAGATACACACAGATGTTTTTTCTGACCTTTATAACTTGGCCCTAAAATATGGTTTTATTTCTGAATATCACTAAATCTCTTTCCTCAAAGAAGATGAGTCAAGAATATCAAAGCCATGCTCTTCCCTGAATAAAACTTAGAATGAAAGCTTTCATTGTTGACAAAACAGGCCTGTGGGAAAACAATATAACAGACAAAGGCTTACCCTGATGGGCAGTAGGTGACCTGTATTAAGGGGAGGCTATAAGCCTCATAAAAGCATTGATCCCCTGTTATGGAGAGAGGGCATTTCAACTGCTCTATTCTTCCTCTTCAAATGAAGTCTAGCTCATGATAACTATTAGGTAAATATACTTTGAGTAACTGAATAGTAATTTCCTATGACACACAACTCTATTCCTTTTATTGGCTCCGGAAAGGATCCATGCAGTGAGCCTGTGAAACAATGTCTCTAAGTTTGCATTCCCAGTCATTGCATCCAACCGGAGCAGGTGCAGGCCACCATCACAACAGATTATCCTTTCTGGGTCTAGGACAAGGAGCATAGAAGGGGCAAGTACTGGTGCATCTTCCTTCTTTGTTTACTGCACCCAGCATACAGGCCTCAATTATTTCCTTAAACAGCTGGTATAACGTGCCCATTTTGGTTCATACATGTGGATGAATTAAGGAGACTAAAAGAGACCCTATTGAATTCAGCTTTCTAATTCAGAAATCATTGTGCAACTATATTTTTGCTCTCTATCTGGAAATAACTATTTAAATAATATAATAAATTAATAAAGCCTATAAATAAAATTTAATCATAGGTATTGCCAAATAAGTGAATATTTTTATAATTATTTTATCAAAGGCATCCTTAAAAAGCCTTCAAAATTTGGAAAATTTATGACACAATAAGA
>NW_012108075.1:1090558-1097241 GCF_000951045.1 Mandrillus leucophaeus
TGCAACTATATTTTTGCTCTCTATCTGGAAATAACTATTTAAATAATATAATAAATTAATAAAGCCTATAAATAAAATTTAATCATAGGTATTGCCAAATAAGTGAATATTTTTATAATTATTTTATCAAAGGCATCCTTAAAAAGCCTTCAAAATTTGGAAAATTTATGACACAATAAGAAAGACAAAAATAGCTAAAGCGAATAAGAATTGATTTGCCAGTACTCAAGAATCAAAGACAAAGCTTATTTTGCCAGATTAGACAAGTTTGTAGCAAGCCCCCTTCATTAGGCACATATTTCATGAATTATTAATGAGAAACATGTAATTTTTTACTTGGGACCTCAGGTGGTGGCAAGGAGGCCCAGAACATTAAGCAGATACTTCATTTCCTGCTGGGTCTTTGAAAAGAGATGCTTCCATCTGGATCATGGTGAGGATATTTCCTTTGGGACCATGAATACAAGAATTATTCTACCATTAGCAAGGGCCAAGGATTCTTCCTCTCCCCATCCTATCCTGCCTCGTTTTGTTGTTTTGTTTCATTTTATGTGTTTTGTTTTAATTGTTCATGTGTCTGCTTCATATCTCTGCTAAAGCCTGAAGTTCATGGTGGTATCTGAACATTTTTATTGTCAGAGATTCATTGACTGGACCCTTCCAGAGCTTTCTTGCAAGTAATTAATATGCAAGCTGTGAATCCAGTGTTTTCTGAAAAAAATATAAAAGAAAACAGCCACATATAAATTGATCATCAACAAAAATAGTAATTGCAGATCTAGCCAAACATATAGTCTGGGCTGAGTCTACTTTCGTAGATGGCTATTACAGCAGATGGATTTCTGTCTACATAAATGTGAAATATTAAATGTTTTTATGAATATTCTTGATATTTCTACTTAATCTCTTCCGTCAGCATGAAACCTAACATTATTTTGAGCTCAAATATTGCTTCATTCCCATCAAGAAACATGATAGCATCTAAATATATTTTGTCAAAATAGAAAGCAAGCAATTTTCATAAAATACAGGATTTAATAGAACTATGTATTTCAACAAATACAGTTATTTGTCAAGTCATAAATTCAATGTAGAGCAATTATTTAAGCAGTCTCATTTGCTACTGTAAAGGGCATTAATTCTATTAAAATGTCAATAGAAATTACTTCACTGGGAAGAAAAATTATATCCAGATTCACTTCATAAGTGTAGTCATGCTAGCAAAAGATATTATCTGAGACATAACCAGTGAGAAATAAGAAAATACTGTTTGATATTGTG
Source organism: Mandrillus leucophaeus (assembly GCF_000951045.1). Taxonomy (NCBI): domain Eukaryota; kingdom Metazoa; phylum Chordata; class Mammalia; order Primates; family Cercopithecidae; genus Mandrillus; species Mandrillus leucophaeus. The sequence goes on from NW_012108075.1 coordinate 1,091,840, forward strand.
CTATTTTTATTTAAATCATTGAGTCTCTGATATTACATTAGACACTGCAAAATGATGGTGTCCAATGCAAATGGAAATAATGAAAATATAATTTTATGGCCAATTAAATATTTTTGGCATACTTTACACTTACTTTCATAGCTAATAAAAACAAACATTACTTCTTATGTATCATATAAAAATCAATTCATTATGCATAATTTTTATAGCCTTAATTTTTATATAAAGTAATTGAATATATGCACTTGGGCGAAAAGTTATTTCAAGCTAGACTTTTATGTTGAATTAGTAAGTTCTTCCCATCTCCCATGTTAAATGGACATTGTCATTGTCAATTATGCATTGCAGCTTCATCTTCCTCTTTTTTCCTATTCTTTATTCTTGGGACTTTTTTTAAAGAAAATAGAAGTATAGGAAAACACTTAAATCATCTTTTTATTACCATCTATTTTCCAAATATAGGATTTAAACCTATTAATTATGGAAAATACATAAAAAGTTTGAAGATTAAAAATTACCTATGGTTCTAACACCAGGATATGACCACCGTTAAACTTTTATTTCAAAACTACATTGAAAACATATATATATATAAAAATAGCATCTATGGGGACTCCAAATACTGGATTTTTGAAGTGAGACTTCTGCATCAAAGAAAATATTGATTTATATAGCTCTGTCTTCCAAAATAACTTTCCAGAAAGGTTTCACCAATTTACATACCTCCTAAACGTGTCTGAAAGTCACCTCTCTCAACCTTGCAAACCTAAGCTGTAAATATTATAATTCTAACAGTTGATGCAGTAGATAAGATATGCTGTGTCATTGATGAGAATACCTATTTGTGCTATTGTTAGTGAAGCTGAACTTTTTTCTAGTTAACAATGAGTTTTTGGTTTTGTACGTGGCCTCTTCATTTTTTGTTTAGATTTGCTGGAGTTTTATTTTATATTCGTAAGTATTCTTTATACACTAATGTTATAATTATTTTCTCAAATTAACTCTATAATTAAATAAGCTGTTTAATTTTATTATAAGTTAATCATATAATCACTTTTTAATCCCATATTTATTTACAGTCAGCCATTTTTACAGCTAGTAAGTAGAAACAGAGAGATGTCTATTTCAAAAAGCTTTTTCCTTTCAACTAGCCACATTTCTCAACAAAATGTTAGGAGAGCATTAAAATAAGTAAAGATTGGTTTTAGCTGTGTGTGCCTGTGTAAATGTGTGTTGAGGAAGTACCCTTACAGGTGCCACAAAATAATTCAATGAATAATAAGTAGAGATTTGAAAGATACAGATGGGATAGAAGGAAACTGTAGCTTGAAAGAAGATAATAGACACAATCACGGACCTTTAAAATAAATGATATATTTAGGAAACATATAATCCAAATGTAAAGGTAACAAAGGACATAAAAGAATAAAGCAAACTAAGTACAGACAGCTAGATTGATTGAAAAAATATTTGGAACAATTTGAATGAAATGCAAATGGTTTTGTTACTTTGTTAAGTAAAGGTTATTTTCTATCACCGATGCTTTTAAGCAAATATAAAGGATCTAGTGATGACCTATGCTTTAAAAATGGTTAGGCTGGATTAGAAGCTACTAAGCTAACAAGAACACTAATAGTTTAAGATTCTATTTTAATATTTCAGATGAAAAAATATACTCATAGAGAGATATTACAGAGATACAAAAAACAAGATGCAGTTCCTGATCCGGTAAAGAGTTGTATGGGTGGAGAAATGATTACTGTAACATCCATGTTTGTGGACCTAGTTGGCTGTGAAAAAGGTGACTTCATTGTTTGGAAGAGAATACTGGGAGATTGGGAAGAGATATTATTTTTTGGTTATGAGCTCTTGGATATCCTCCACTGCTAATCAATTTGACTGGTACAAATCAAAAGTCACTAGAGCAGAAATGGCTTTTTCTAGAAGAATCATCTGTTTAGAATCTGACAAAAGACAAAAGAAAACTAAGCCAGTTACAAATTTCATGGGCAATTTTTTATTATTTTTCATTTTAAGGTCATATAAATGACATATTCACCAGCAATATAACCAATTAAAAATTATGGTATCTATCTTAGTACATTTTGTGTTGCAATAAAGAAATATCTGAGGCTAGGTAATTTATAGAGAAAATAATTTATTTAGCTTACATGCTGTGCAGTATACAATAAGCATGGTGACAGCGTCTGCCTGGCTTCTGGTGAGGGCTGTGGCAAAGAAAGCTAAGGGGAAGTGAGCATGTGGCAAGAGAAAGACCAAACTTAAAGGGCATCCTGGCTTTATAATAACCCACTCTCATCGAAATCAACCCATTCCTCCTAACATACAATCCTATATTGCAAGAGTGAGAACTCACTCACTATTGCTCAAGTAGCACCGACTCATTCATTACGTCCCTCCTCCCAACACTGCCACCTTGACGATCATGTTTCAAGACAAGATTTGATGGGGACAAGCAAATCATATCCAAATCATAGCAACAGCCAAATAAACACCTTCATCAAGAGCTCTCAGGGTAATTAATCCTTAAGACTGGTACGACTAGATGTTTCTACCAATCACCGGAGCAGAAAAATGTAATTACTTTTCTATGGATGTATGAATAAAGATAAAGTTGATTTTTCTCCTATCTAAATCTCATTTTTGCTATTCATCTTTAATCTTAAACCATAGTTGATTTTCTGGGAATTAGAAATATCATTACATACTTACATAAAATATATTTTTCTTATGGCCAAAAAAAAAAAAGTGTTTTATTTTAAAAGTCTCAAATCTTTGTGGGTTTACTTCTCCAAATCCACCATAGCATGTACACATAAGAAACTTAGGTACAAAGGAAATAGATAGACATGAACTTGGTACATAAATAATTTAAAAGACTACCTAAAACTTAAAACTTAACTGATCTCATTGCTCCATTTATTTGCTTCTGCAGAGTGAATGCATTTTAGAAAAACAGAATGCAGCATAATATTCAAGACACCAGATGTTTACATCTATATAGACAAAAACCTGTTTACAAATTATTCTAAGGTTCTAAGGGACAGAAAATCTATTTACGTTATAACTAATTCTTATAAGCCATGCCAGAAAAAAAATGAGAGAAAGTTGTTGGGAAGATGTTACATAGAACAGTCTCCTTCCATTTAATTTTATTTGATTCCTGTGAACATAAAATATGATATTATACATTAAAGTGCCTGGTGTAAGGCTTGAGAAAATATACAATAAAAATAGATTAATTTATTTTCCCATCTTCTCTGTTGTACTAATCAGTTTGAGTTGTCTTTCCATGAATTTCATTTTACTTTAGGTTTACTGAACTATTTTTATATAACCTTGGAATTTTTAAAAAAATTTTTTACTGTTATAATTGATTTGTTTTTGAACTTGAACATGCCGTAGATTTTCCTCTTCTTATATGTTCTAAGCATGAAGGGCAGACACAAATTTGAACTTACCTAGCTGTTTTTCTTCTTTGTTGGTTCCAAGTCAATTAAAAGTGCTCAAAGCTTCCTAGGGCCCCATGTAGCAATAATCCAGTTCTTACTTTAATCCAATTTCAATGACTTTTCCTGCAGCTGACAGTAATATAGCCCTCATGATGACCAATTAGGTATTCCACATAAAAATCACAGCTGCTTCAGTGGAGAAAATGATTACTGTAACATCTGGTAGTGTACTGATAAGGTTATCAAACAGGAAACTAAATCTTGAAAATCAGCTGCTTTTTATTCCAACCTCTTTCAACTCTCATGGAGCGATTAATTCTAGGACATATACAGGATGAGTCAGCTCAAAGCAAAGAAAAATAACCAAGATGCACTGTAGTAGTGCATTTTAAAAGTATCTACAAGTCAGGCACAACGTAATTCAAATCTGAATTAAATGTTTCATACTTCCCAAAGAGTATTTCATTAGTAATAAATTTATAGAATAATATTGAACACTTTACTTGGAATGCACTGTACAAAATCATATATGATTGATATTTAATATATACTTGAAGAAATAATAAATACACCATAATAAATAAATGAATATAATTAGGACCATATATGTGTGTGTATATATACCTATAGATATACACGCATACACATATCTATCTTTCTATTATCTATCTATCTATCTATCTATCTATCTATCTATCTATATCTCTCTAGTGGTGTTTTATCTCTATGGAAAATCTTTTTTTTTTTTTTTCAGGAACAAGATAAGTCCAATTATTATCTTTGTAGACTAAAGTTAGGTTCTATAAACTATACTATTAAGGAAAAAATAGATATATAAGTACGCTAATTCTACAAAACAGTAAAACTATAAAAATCTTACCAGAAAATGTGCATTCTCATATTCATGGAGAAGAGAAGGAATTCCTAAATGGGGATAAGAAAGCATATACAAAAAATTTGGAAATCTTCCTTATGCTAGGTTACAATTCTACTTCTCTAAGATGAGACGAAGTCAATGGATACTTGAAAAACTAAGAGAACATGCAATGTATTAATAGTACAGGATAAGGAATAGTGAGTTGATTTAATATCAAATTGATGTAAATCATACAAAATAACTACATAGTGAAAGGAGATGTATCAGCCATGCACAAAAAATAATACGCAAACAATCATTGACTATATGAAAGACAACTAATCCTGAGAAATAATCAAGAGGATTTTAGAGACAAAAATTTTCCGTCATACATGCACATTTAAAAAAAAATATTGAAATCAAGGTTTAAGGGATCGTGGTAAGATGGATACTTTTATAAAAAGCTAATGATATTTTAAACTTTATAGCCCATTTGGAACAAATTTGAGTGTTCCATAAAATTAAAATGTGAATTTCCAATAACCCAGCAATTCTATTTCTTTGTGTCTTTCACAGATAAAACTCACACATGTGTTGACTTAAATATCTTTTTAAAAGATAGTGACTGAATAGGCTGTATAGCACTGTGTATATGTGTGTGTATTGATGTGTGTGTGTGTATGTATGCATATGAATGTATGTGTGGCGGGGGAGACGGAGACAGAGAGAGAGGTTTAGTACTTTGGAGCTACATAGATTTTCTTAGCAGACCCTCTTGAGATAGTACTGAAGCTTTTAAAAAGTTTAAGAATCTTAAGTATGGTATTTTATTTATGTTTGAACATGCACACAAAAACACTATATATTTTCTATTGGAGCATATAAACATGTGGAAAAGCAAAAAATCTGGAATAATGATGACTTGTCTGACAACTACTACGTAATAAAAGGAGTGAGGTAGCAAGTGGTGATATCAAGAACTGGGTGTTGGCCAACAGGAACATCAGCTTCAGAGTTAACAATTTAGCTTAAAATGGAGAATGGACCTGTTTACACAATTCACATATATTCAC